>NW_010542905.1:0-32583 GCF_000687285.1 Phaethon lepturus
GGAGGAAGGAGCAGCAGAGACGACATGTGATAAACTGACCACAACCCCCATGCCCTGTCCCCCGGCGCTGCTCAGCAGGGAGCAGGTAGAGAATTCAAGAGTGAAGTTGAGCCCAGGAAGAAGGGAGGGGCGGGGAGAAGGCATTTTAAGATTTGGTTTTATTTCTCATTATCCTACTCTGATTTGACTGGTAGTAAATTTATTTCTCCAAGCTGAGTCCGTTTTGCCCGTGTCAGTAACAGGTGAGTGATCTCTCCCTGCCCTTATCCAGACCCACGAGGCTTTCGTTGTATTTTCTCTCCCCTGCCCAGCTGAGGAGGGGAGTGACAGAGCGGCTTTGGTGGGCACCTGGCCTCCAGCCAGGGTCAGACCAGTACATTGGTGCTCCTAGTGACCTAAAGAGGAACATTTTGTTCACGAAGGCATTCACTGACAGCTACACAAGTTTGTTTTATTAATTTAACTCCAAAGATTTCAATACCAAGAACCAAGCATTGCACTCATGAATATTTTGCCTTTTATGAAGTTATTCGTGATCATGAAGACTACTGCTATGATCTTTCTGTACTGATAGTTACTGAAGATCTTCCTTTGTTCTGCAGATATCTGAGGTTTGTGTGCAAACAATATTCTAGCCTGAACACTGAATGTATGGGTAAGTGTTAACCTGCTTCCTTTAGCTGAGGTTAGTTTTATCTTTGTCAGCCTTTTTTCCACCTTTTCTGCTTCATCTTCCTTGCCAAGAAATCCAGATCTGTTTTTGAAAACAGATGACAGCTTAATACAAATTTACACAATTCTTAGAAGTGTTCAGAATATCTGACTACAAAAAAGGAAGCTTGAAAATGACTGAGTTTTTTATCATCTTCTTCTATAGTATTTTTGCATCCACTTTGTGAAATACATGAACTTAGCCTCTGAAGAACCGGTAGGCTGCATAAGACAACAAAGAAGTACTAAAAACCTTTAAGAAATTATCATTACCTGAAAACTAGACATGATGCTCCAAGGTGACACTGAAAGTAAAAAGTCAATGGGGGAGGTAGCCTGTTCTATCACAGTCCTGCTGTCAGCAGATTCTTTCTATGACCAAAGAAAGATACGAAGGTGATGTATTGTTGCAAATAGGGAGCTGTAGCTGACAAATACTTTCCATGTTCCTTACAAAAAGCAAGCCCCAATCCTTCAAGTTGATCAATGAAAGCCAGCGACGCTTTAGGCAAGTAAACAGGTTCTTCTTGCACTGAAAAATTAACATGCACGAGGTCACATTGTAGTCACATATTTCTTGCAATGTTTTTGCTGATATTCTTTTAACAATTTGAAAGCTTCCAAAAGAATAAGGGTGTTCATCTGCAAACATCATTAGCTTTATCAACTGCCCTCGCTGTTTTTGCAATGTAGTAGTTAAAAACAGACAAAACGAGCACAGCAGAAGCCATGAGGAAGAAAGGAAAAGAAGAACTTTTAGAACAAAACCAAACTAAAGTACTTTTAAGAAGCAGCTGGAGCTACCAAGTGAACATTGAATACTTGCTCATCACATCATTTACAGATCCTAAGGGAAACAATTTTCCACTGTCCAACAACACTGAACAGTCCACGATAACATCTGTATTTAGGCTCACACTTTCAGCTATAAAAAATGGTGGCTTTTTTTCCCTGAAATGTCAAATTCATTTTTTGGAAAAGGTTATTACTACTCTTTAGAAAGAAAGTAGCAATGTGTCTTTGCCAAGTGAATTTATCACTATATTTGGCGAAGTTAGAAAAGGAATGTTTTGGGAAGTGTCTGTCATCCACCACACCAGAAAAATTAGTGAGCCAATGAAGATACTAGCTTAATGTGGTTCTGCCAACAGAAGGCAGGATCCATACTGATTTCAAAGGAAACAAGTGGTGTACAAGAAGTCTTGAGAGCAGACAACCCCCTGGAAAAGCAAGAACAAGATAGCTGTCCTTGCTATTCTTGGCCACAACATCTAGCCCACGATACCTATAACTCACCTTCCTTATGTAGAAAGCCTCACAAAACAGCCTACACCTCAGACCCACAGGATCCCATACAATGTCCTCCTCCTGTTAGTGCCTAATATATCCAGCCCTGCATCGAAGACACCCTCGAAAGCTTCGCTGCCATGCCTCATTGTAATTACACCTGTACAAAACAGAACCTATTCATATCCCGTGCTCCCCGTCCCACCCCGTGTCAGAAAGAGAGCAAAAACCCAGGGCTTCACATAGCAAAACTACACGGTAAGACAAGTGCTGTAGGTTGTAGTCACACGTGGAGAAGTTAGAAAGGCTGACGACTCCCAAGCAGTCCTGCCGCCTTGAGCTTAAGTACTATCATGCATCTGTATTTATATGTACACAATGGTTTGGTGTTGGGTTTTGTTTGTTTGTTTGTTTTAAGTAACAGAGACATTCTCAGGAACATAAAACTTTTCCCATAGTTCCCCACCCAGCTTGGGAAAACTACATGTGAGGTTTTGTGCTGCGTTGCTTTTTGCAGCCCAAAATGAGGATGGATTCAAACTACTTCGCTCTGCCCTGATCTCATCTGTTTTGAGGGTTGGAGCAGAGATCTTACAAACTGGTACCTGAAAGGTATAGAATTACACAGAATTTTTACATCTCTGCCTCAAGTCACATTTTTTTCTGCTTTATTTTAAAGTTTTATGTAAGTCAGAATATAGGTGAAAACTGAAGATATGTTATTGGAGTATTTAAGAACTTTTATTAGAATGTACAAATAAGAACCATCCTGAAAAGCCTGAACAACCTGGAAAAAAAACTCTTCAGTGCTTAAAAAGCTCTCCAAAGTATTTGGCTTTTCCATGTAAACAAGCAAAACAAAGGAATTAGAATATGTATTCTACGGAATGTTTTATTAAAGGTGAAAAATAGTATTCTTTAATTTTTGTACTCTGGCATCTTTTTTTCATTCTCGGCAAATACAGCAGGTCTCAGCAAGGTATTTAACTAGTTTAAGAGACACTCTGATTAAAGTTGTGAGAACAAAAGCAGGCTGAAAACACGCTCCATTTTGTATTAAAATATTTACCTCCATCATTGTCTTACGTAATTCATAACCAAAAACAACTTCAAACTTTGTAAAATAGAGAATTTTTTTGTTATGTATTTCAAAGAATTTTTTTAAAAATAAAAATATCTGATTTAATATTCAGCCTATTTAACGAATCCCACTGGTTATTCATACATTCTTTATCATTCAGTTTGGCTACCAAAGTTCTGCTGGAGAACAACAAGGACAAAAAGCAAGCAAGATCAGGAGTACAGTTTGATTTCCTTGCACTAACAACTATCATAAATTATTCACTGAACTTCAAAGCTTTGAAACGGATGATGAATATGGTGGGAAAACTAAGATGTGTTTGTTTACTATCAATTATTTATTACATATGTTTCACAGTATAGGATATGCACAAAATAATAAAAATGTATTATGTTCATTTCATTAAAATGTACTGTTCTTTCTACCCATTCAGAGATTATGAATGGACTATTTGGTAACTTTTCAATAATAAGAGATGCAAAAAAACTGACATCTTGAGAAAAAAAGGATTACATCCATCCTTTGCAGTAAGAAACTTACATCTATATATGCAAAACATTACTCAAGACTAGACAAAATGAAGTCTTGAATCAAAAGAAACTACTTACATAAGCCAAGTGAAGTAATAAAACATTTAGAGCCTAGAACACAAGTGATAGCTGAACTAAATTCATATCCAAACCAGTCAGATCAAAGAATTAACATGTCAGTTCTAACCAAAGCAGGACCTCAAACCAGTCGAGCAGTTACAGATCCAAATTTCCTTCAGATCAAAAGTAAGTCTGGGATGCACAATTGTACGCCAGATAGGTATTGTTTTTAATGTGCCTTAGGTCAAACATGGTAAACTTCACACTTCTAACCAGTGCTGTTTGTAATAGATTGGTTGAAACACGTTTACAAAAGAATCAATAAATGTAAAGACTGGAAAGAATTAGAGAGGCTTGCAAGCTTGTACCTATTGTCTGGGGGAATTAGATGTCAGTTTGAGTATTATAACTCCAACAAAGGTTTCCTAGCTTTAATTTACTAGAACACATAATGGGCAATGTAGAAGCTGGGAAACACTAGTCAGCCTGAATACATTACTTAAACAGTTTAATGAATGTTACAAACTTTATTATAGTCCCAGCATACTCTCTCTGCTTGTTCATTTTTACTTTGCAATCTTACCGTGAAAGGATATTCCTTTGTGAGGCTGTTCCACTGAAAGTTTAAGTCTCAGAAGCAAGAAACACTACAGCATGTTCAAAACATGGATCTAAATAAATTGCAATAAACAGCAATGCTAAAAGCTATATAAATAACTAGTGATACACAGCTTTCCAGTCCCACACAGACAGCACGTATATTTGCATATCTTACGCACTTTCACAGGGTAGCTATACTACATTCGAAATACGTATCTCAAGAAAATCCTCCATTTGTAAACTAATGTATAAAAGGAGACAAGCAAATAAATTTAGGCCACAGTGGAAAGGAAAAAAAGCCACAAGCACATTGTTTAAAACAGAAAAGACTGGCAGATATCAGAAAACACAGCTCAAGTCCAGTTCACACATTAAAAGGAGTAATTTCTTTCCTGAGGATGTTTAATTCTCCAAGTAGTTCTTTTGAAACAGAATATCCATACCCTGTCCTAATTAAATATTTCAGTCATCTGATTTTTGAGTCCTCAGTTCAATCTAATTCAAATGTACAACCTAAATCAAAAAGGTACAACTTCTGTACTCCAATAAAATAATTAAGACATAACGTGTAGTTTTACACCATGATGAACTTTAAGGTTTACCTTTGATTACCACAATATATTTCCTCACATTATCTGATTTACAAAGTAGAAAATGAGGTAACAGTGATGGAGAAACTATCCATAAGCTTTTCCAGATAAACCATATGGTCTAGTGTTCCATCAGACAAAATGAAATTTTAAACACACAATAGGTTTGTTTAATGCCATATTCCACTGGGTAAAATTGGATACAGAAGGTTGGATTTCTCCATCCCAGGTTCCCTCTTCAAACCACAAACTGTTCATGTGCAGCTGATACGTACAGTATCTCTGAAACTCCCTTTATAACCCACTCAAACTGTCACTGGAGTGCATTTTTTCCAGGGAAATGTATAAAGAACCCAATTTCTGAAGATGGAAATGTATTCTATCACTAGGTTTTGAGTTCTTGTTCTACTGTGATGGGAAAGCCTCACCTGGGACTTTTAGGTTCATATGACAAGATGTTGCTATGACCGTTAACAAAAAGGTACACATATATCTGCATTACAAAGAATGTCCTTGTTACTGAGAAAGACTTTGTCAATATTACTACCCGCCAACAAAAGTAAACACCAATTACGTCCATTTTTTGGTATTAAATGCTTGCATTTAATGTAATGCTTGCCTATATGAGGATGACGGTACAGTTTGTTCCGCTGTTACATGGTGTTAGTTTTGTTTTCTATCCTGTCAGCAGCAACCTGCGTGGTTAATACACTCGCATGAGCTTTAACTGATGTAAAGTATTGCCAGTCGCCACACTACATCTACAGCAACAAATAGGCGTATTTGACATTCTGCTTTATTCTCATTTAAATCTACTTTAACAACTTGAGGGCGTTGTCACTTGGACAGCCAAGGTCATGATTTTTGAAGAAGGTTCATTGCAGGCAAATCCCAAAGGGCTATGAGTGTCTCTTTGTCCGGTCACATCAAAAGGAAGTTTTTAAAAGGGTTAATCATCGCTTCAAAGTAAAAAGGAACTGCGTGCCACAACAGAAGCTGCTGTTTATGCTCCTTTGGGCTGTTCATTGTGGAAATCTGGTTGACGGAAATTGGGATGAAAAGCTTAGAAACAGCTATTCCTAGAAATAGCTGCCTCAGAAAAAGAGGACACCCGATTAACCTTTTGGTATATCATTAGCCTAGTAAATTGTAGCATTCCACAGTGCAGAAATACATTATGCAGTTACTTCTCCGAGAAAAAAATTACTCAAGTTTATATTCCAGCATACTCCTTATATTTGTATTATTGTAGAAATTAAGTATTTTAGATGTTAAAAACTAAATAGATCATTCTGCTGGTAGCCCCCCCGAAATAAACTGAGAGTTATTACAAGCCTTATACGACTGATGAGTTCCCGGGTTTTAAGCCTGGGGCACAGGAGGCTGGGCACTGCAGTATTTTGGAAGCAGGTAAAACACATCTTCAGTCAAAGTTTTTTCCACTGTGAGAAACTTCAGGGAAATACCTTCCTGGCAAAAAAGTATGATTCACCTTGCCGCAGCCAAAAACTATATCCCCAGCTATACGCTCCTTTAAAATCCATTCTTATCATAGTTCAACTAACTGAACAAATAGCTGAAGTATTATTTTTTTACTGGAAAGAAAGACGCATGCCTAAAAAAATCTGTTTGCCAACTAGAGGTGGGGGGAAGTAGGAAGTTCTGCATTTCAATAGATATAGGGTAAGATGTATGTAACATCAGTAAAGGATGAGGACAAATATTATTTGGTTATAGACATCCACAGAAAAGGGTGAACTATTCTTATACATGGAAATGTTATCTTAAACTCCATTTTTAGTTTTCCAGTTTCCTCTCACTTCCCTTCCAATACGGGACCAAACAGGACACTTAACAGCAGCTTACCTCTAAAGTTAACGAAAAAGTTGACCAACTGTTGCCAATGTCTCATAGACTTTCTTTCACCTTGCAATAGACTCCTATGGAAAATGGAAAGCCGATTATTGAAGCAGAATCAAGTGGAAGAAACAGTGTGCTCTTTCTCACTAACACACAAAACTACAACCAGACTACACATCTTTTTAAAGTACGTAAGTGTGAGAAGGGTTCTCCTCCGTGAGGAGGAGCAAGCAGCCTAGCAAGAGCTGCAGTACGAAAGCAGCTTCCTCAGTTTATGCTCAGGTTCAGACAGAAGAAGGAAGGGGGCCAGGGGACACTAACCACGGTTAAGACGGCAGTTCCTACTTGCTAGGTCTGAAACCAGTAAGTTTTTACCATGAAGGATGGGCAGACACCAGCACAGGTTGCTCAAAGAGGCCGTGGGGTCTCCACCCTGCAGGTGTTCAAGACTCAGGTGGATGCGGCACTGAGCAGCCTGATCTAACCAGGCCTGCTTTGAGCTGAGCAAGCAGCCGAACGAGGCAGCCTCCCTGCAGGTCCCTCCCAACTTAAATACCTATTCACATACAATCATGGAACAATTTATAACAGCGATTCTTTTTCCAGTAATATAACCTCTGCATTCAGGCTCACTGCACTCCTGCCATAGCAAGTAGCCTGAAGAAGAGTATGGCATCCTTCAAGATCTATGGAAAATTAATAAGCAGTGGGCATATAGCAGAAATTGTAAATTTTAGAATTTCAAAGATTAACACCCAGAGAGATAAGAGCCTCCAAGACACCTGGAACATGCTCTCATCTTGTTGATAAAATAACTATTTCTGATTTAATTTCAATATCCCCTCCCTGCCTGCCTGGCCCCCACCCAAAAAAAAAAAAAAGAAAAAAAAAGACAAGGCAGTTGGTTGACAAACTAATTCTTAATAGGAGGGAAGGCTCCCAATACTTCGGAAGCTTTTACATGCTCTTCATAGGAAAGGAAAACCGCTCCTTAACTCACCTTTGTAAGACACTCGTATTCTATTTGAGGGAACATACTTCAGGGAAAGCCCCATGGCAACATATTCAATTTCTTTTGTGCATATTCTTCGATGGTTTATAGTTGTTAAAATAATCTAGATACTTGGTAATTTTACTTCCCCCTCCCCCCACCCCTTATATTTAATTCCTCACTGGATACAGCCTTATATACTACAAAAGGAACAACATAGCTTGAATTTTGTCCCGTCACATTTTACAGGAAAGTTCCAAGCTAGCATAAAACCAGCTTTATTCCTCTATCTAATTATAAATTTTAGAGTATCATTAAGTACCACCCCAGAGAACATTTCAGTATATTAGGCACCCCCAGGTAAATTTAATCTCTCCCCCCCTATCCCCGCTCCCCTTAGGAATCTGTACATATCACTCAGCTCTGCTGCAAATTTATGTCCACAGAAAATCTACTTTGGAATATCTCCACCGTTAATCTAGACCACACAAAGGCAGAGCAGAAGGATTGTGTGGTTAACAGACAATACCTTTAATTTAGTACTAACATGCCAAATTTTCCTTTCCACGAAATTAAACCTGTCAGTCCAGACCTGTTTATGAAGAAGGAAAACAACTCTGTATTCTAGCAATTTCTATTTACATTTCAAAATAAAAGACCAGGCTTACTACACTCATCTCCAGCACACAAATCACTAACATATACTACCTCTTGATTCACGAGCATCACAGCAGGCAAGACGTTACCTTCTCCCATTCTAAATTTGCAGGTGATTTTCCCACGTCAACAGTGTTTGGATAGACAAGCAGTACTGCATATTCACTGCAGACGCCTTCAGAAGCATACCTGACAGTCCTTTAAATACTTCATGCAAGTATCTGTGTGGGATATTTCATCTGCTACACGGAGATCTCTAAGAAGATACTGATATTAAGACATTAATATAGTTTGGCCAATTTGAGACCTCTTTGAACACTGGTGCCTAAGCCGTTTATCATACTACACATAGTACCAGTACAGGTAATCAATAGTATTTGCAACTTAGCGAGACTGAAAAAGCAAGCCTACAATTCCAGACAGCAAGCACGTGGCATGCTGTCCAAAACACAGCACTCTGCCAGCTATGAAGAAGAAAATTAACTCTATCCACACCAAAACCAGGACACATGCATCAGCATTCTCACTTATGAGGAATGAAAAGAAAGATTTTTTGCTAAATGATGCATTAAGAAAGCCATTCTGCTTCTTACATTCCATGCAGCCCACATAACATTAATTAGCGTAATCCTCATCTGAATCATTGACCTGACAGCAGTACCATGCTTCACAAAGGCGTCACTAAAATTTTGGTGCATTTTCTTGAGCAAAAAGTGGCACATTCTATTTTTGTCAATTACACATTTTAAAAAGAAGGAAGCAAATTAAGCCAAACTAGCAAAAAAAAAATCATGTTATCATCGCCTTGTATGTATCATAGCACTGAATGTTCAAGTAGTTTCTGTGCCACAGACACAAATACAAATGTCAGATTTTCTTTAATTCTTTTTCTCCTATAGAGATAAAACAGCCAACGGACAATACATTGGTAGCTATCCTAAAGGAATTCATTTCAACCTCTTGACACAAAATACTACGCACTGAAACGTTTAGCAAAAATCTAACTGTATTAAAAGACATTTCAGCTAACAAAGGTGTTAGCTTTTCCCATTTATGTTCCCATTTTACAGTTTTAGTAGCATTTTAAGGAATCAATTGAATTATCCTTATTTTATTGGGTTGTAGATCAAAAAATTATTTCTAAATGATCCTGAAAAATTGCTTTTAACATTTTCCAGGGTGATACCCACATTCCAAGAACCCTTTGGCTAAAGTAACTCTATCAGGAGCCTGAAAATAACTTTTTAGTGATTATCTTTTCTGATTACCAACTTACCACTTTTTATTCTTCCTCTACCAACAAGCACCCAAACTTGGGGTCTAATCCTGAGAGTCCTACTGTGTTAATTACAGTGACAAAAACTGAAAGATAAAACCATGTAGTTGATCTACTCACATCTTCAGCTGTCTTACAACTACAGTTCCTTACCACACAGCTCTACGCAGCTGAAAGACTCTACGTATGCAAGGGCAGCAGCCCAAACCACTTAACTGGATTTTTCTACCCAAGAATCCCAAAACCCACTCTTCTAAACTTGGATACTGGTTGTTCTACAGCTGAACAACAGAAACAGAGATATTGCTTAGCTCTCCTGGTCTATGTTTTCAGGAATTGATTTCTGGGAGGCCAGGTGAGAGCAGGGGGTGGGGGGGGGGTTCCTTGGGTTTGGCTTTTTGGTCTTTGAGGGGGAGAGGTGGTGTTGGTTGGTTGGTTGGTGGTGGTTGGTTTTTTTAACGAAATAAGGCAAAACCTTCTACTTTACAGGGAAAAATAATTGTTTATGCATGGCTATAGTTTTTCCATCCCATATTAACATCTTTTAATCTCTTCTGCTATTGTTTGTAATTCTCTTGGCCATATGTGGGCAAAAAGAAATTTCAAGAGAATTTTCGTATTTTTCTAAAGTTTCTCACTCTTCCCTACAAATGCTTATCTTTCATCTCTTAGGCATGCCAGCGAATATTTCTTCTCCCAAATCTGTTCTCACAATGCATGAAAAAGCAGAAAACTCAAAATATTTATCTAACACACATATACTAAGCTTAAAATGACTTCTTATAAGCGTATGTATTCTTTTAGGTTAATACTGGAAAGTTATTTGTATTTCCACTTGCTAAAAGAAAGCATCAATAAGAAGCAACTGACAAATAACAAATTTCTGAATGCAAGGACTGAGGCGTTAAAAATACATACATTATGTTCAAAATAGCAAGCTGCTAATTACCTTCCTGATTTAAGGAACCGAGCTGTATATTTCGCACTATTATTCAGCAGAGGACATTCTGCTGATCAGACATTATGCTGAGACACGAGGCCCATTTTAGCCTTAAAGTTGTATATAAAGCAGCAGGATAAAGAGCGTATAACCAAAACAAAAAAAACCCTGCCCCTGCAAATATATTCTCCTGAATGAATTCTTGATATTGTAGTGATAATACTACTTATAAAACAGAACACACACACACACACACTTCATTTTTATAAATTCAGTGGCAGGCATGAAAAGAATCAAAGTCCATAATTACCATACCTTTACTGTATTCTATAGATTAAACTTAATACATTTGAATGCTAATTAACTGCCTGATTTGTAATATTAATACTGATTTCAGGGGTAACATGCTTAACTTCACCCAAAAAAGTAGTAAACAGTGCTTACAAGCTGAAATTTAATATGTGTACCTCAAAACCAAGAATGTACTAGATGCAAGAAATATAACGTCCTGAAATCGCACTTTCTACTTTTAAAATATGGAAGACTTAAATATAATTGATGTTTTATAACAACACCCATATCTACCCGAAAGGGCTAACTAACATCTGTTACTAGTTTAATGGAAGTACATAATAAACAAGCTGCCCAGTACATCTTAGGGTACATTTATATCATCACAAAACCAATTTAAAATTGGAAATAATGTTTATTTACACCGTCATTATTCTACTACAGACTTTTTTTCTGCCATTAGTCTAACATGCTTTAGAAGAAAACTTTTGAACAGTGGTTTCACTCCCTCACCCCCTTTGACACCTGCACATTTGGAATTTCATCCCAATAATTTTTCTATAGTATCCCTATTTAATTAAATAACATATTTTATTTTTATATCATCTACTTAGCAAAGAAACATGAACTTTGTTTCCTACCTCACATTAGTTGCAACACTTCAGACTAGAGACTGATTATTCTAATTATCCTAGGGTTTACAGCTCGGACAGATTCTTAACTTATAATGAAATCTCCTGTTTTCTTGCAGCAGCACATATCGAAAGCATTGCCATATTTAAAAAATAAGCTTTTGTGCATTTGCCATAGGCAAGTAGCATTTTCTTCTAACAATTTGATCTTACACGATAAATTATACACAGAGTTACAAAAATCCATGTTTCACTCACAGATCAATTCAGTAAACGGAAGCAGGATATTTCCTGAAAGAGAAGGATTTTGCTTTAAGATCTTCCACATCATCATTTTTCCACCCTTACTTGGTCAGGAAAGACGACTGGATATATACAGCACGTGGTATAATTCAGCGCTTTCCTCCTTTTGCAGGGTACCGAGTTGGCTGACTGAGTGGAAGAGCAATAACGGAATTGTAACAGACACGCACTTTGTCTTTGGGAGACCACTCAGAAAACATTAACTACCCAGCAATGGCTAAGAGGCCTTTGTTGTCTCAGTAACAATGAAAGTATTTTTGCTATCTGGGGACTTCACTCAAACTCTGACCTTATGTTCTGAAAGTCAAAAGAACCTGTGTGACTCAGTCAGTACCTTTGATCAGGTTCACGGTAAGGTCTCCACAAAGGATCACTGTAGGGACGTAAAACACTTTCTGGTCGAACACTCAAGTGTTTGTAGAGACTGTGCTGTTTATTCTGCTGTACCATCAATTTAAACCTTAATAACCTCCAATTAACAGCTGAAAATTAATATATGTGTGTATATACACAAACATGCTACATGGCTCATACAAGCAGCTAAAAAGAAGTCAATGCATAAAACAAGTGATTGTAGCACTCACTCTGGTTTTATTTTTAAACCATTTAGTACTCATTGTCACGAAAAAAAATTTAAAAAGTCTTATACAGAATACATACCAAGGACTGCATCTCAACAACAAAAAAGTCCACACAGCAGTCTGCTTTATTCCATGCAACTGACTCATCTTACGTACAAGTGTGCAATCGTGATGCCAGGCAATTCAGATAGACAACTTTCCGATATTTAAAAAAAAAAAAAAAAAGGAAAGGAAAGAAAAAGTAATGAACAAAGGGTTTAAGAAATGGCAACTGATCCAAAAAGCTCCTAAAGCCAGATATGCCATACCCTAACCTGCAAGCCCACCTTAGTTATGTGTAACTATTAGCATTGCAAAACTCTGTATATAGGAACTGGTAGCAACAAAGTCTAATGCATAGTAGTGCTAAATCCAGCAAAATCAACAGTATCTTTAACAGAAAATCCTGATATGAGGTCAGAAGAAAAATGCTATGAAATACGGTAGCGTGTTTTGTATAGAGTAAGGAACTATATTGGTAATGAAAACAAGACCATTTGTTCCAAAACAAACTTAAAGGACTATCATAAAGATGTTTGTCTGGCCCAGAAAAATACGCCAGCACACACTGAAAAAAAGGAAACACAAAAAAAGAAATCCCACCAAACAAACAGAAAAGCACACTAAACAACCTTATCACAAACGATTTTAGTTTCTTTAAAGCTCTTTAAAAAAAAGAATTGCCTAGAAAAAGTAAACAGCTAATCATTGTATATGAATAGCTCAATATTCTCTATCCCAAACTAAGGGGCACATGCTATGTTTCATTCCTTTAATACTTTATATGGTCACTTCTTCCTTCCTTCCACTTGCTCATGCACAACCAGTAATATCCAAGCTCTGGAGTCACAGAGCCGGTGAGATCCTAAATGACCAAAGGCTAAACACAGGGGATATTCCAGTACATTCCCACTACACGTTTTTGAAATATTTAGATACAAACCATTTAGAATCAACATGTGATAACAATTTGTAACTTTTAGAAATAAGAACAGCAGTTCTAAGAAAACAATTTATTTGACCTCATTATGTTAGATATAGCTTGCTGCAATACAGAGCTTAAAATTCAAAGGGAAGATAGACAAAGCGTGTTGAAGGCAGTGCAAGACAACAGATTACTTTTTTCCTCCACTCCCAAGATACAGGTCACACACCCTTAAGGACACTTATTAATTATTTGGCCTACAGACTAAATGAATCCTGTCCGAGATATCCAGAATATACCATGTAGCATTTGCAGAATACAAACTGTTCTCAATGCAGTAGTCAGACCCAACTGAGCACGCAAAGCTGCATGAATAATCAAACCATTGCTTAATTTAACTGCTACATAATACCTTCTTGTCTTCTTTTACTGTGTATACTCCTACTTGCATACTTACAGAATCAGTAATCCGATCAACTGCAGGACATACGAACTAAACCCACACGCCGCTGGTCTTTCACTACAGCTGTAAACAGATTTTAACTCACTGTAAAATAAGACCCAGATTTCTGCAGTAGAGATAAAACGCTGCCCATTTTTTGAGAGAAGTCATGTATTAGACTCCATTTTTAATTCTGAGAGATCATTACTACTCCTAATCTTAGAGTACATGTACAGCAAGTCACAGAAAATAACCCATTTGTTTCCACAGAAACTTGAACAGCTTGTACTTGCTCAAAAGCTACCCAATTTTCATTTTTCAAAGTCCACCTCTTGAACACAGTTTTCCACGCTCTTGCAATACCATATCAATGTTTCATTACACATATGGTTTAAAATTTGCAGGTTTGTCAGTATGGTTTTTTTCAAGGTCAGCTTCACACGTTATGCCTTGAAGTATCAGATATCTTATATCTAATGGTAGCCTTTTTATAGTTCTCCTTGAAGGACCAGATTGAATTCAAGTTTCTACTTGGAAGCCATGACTTCCAGCTTCACCCGTTCCTCAGTAATTGCTACACAGCATCAACACCAGCCAAGAAAAGCAGTAACAACCCAAGCCTTCTTGAGCTTGGCTACTTCTAGGATTTCTCTGCTAGCAAGTTCCATATGTTTTCTTCATCTCAAAATACCTATTGTCAGGATAACCCAAGCTCAATTTTCTTCCACTGTCGCATTGTGGAGTCTGCTTTTGATACTTAGCAACTGAAAAGGTGCCAGTCTGTATCTCCAGGACAGACCATTAAACCTTCCTGTCTTATCCAAAACACATCACAAATCTCCTCCATAAGCAAGCTTAAGAAAATGTCAAAACTGACAGTATGACTCAAAGATCAAAAAAAGGGGGGGCGGAGGGAAGAAGCTCACATGCCTTATTAATATGTTTTTAAAAACCACCTCTTGTCATTGCTGTTTTTTGTGTAGCACAAAGGAAGACTCAAGCATTGTTACACAGTCTGTTAAGCAATTTTTATACCACCAGAACTGCAACATGCTATAATAAATTTAACTAAAAGACAGTTTTTGACAGATAAGAAGTCAACACAGATCCCTTTTGCCTATTATTAATTTAAATCAAATACTCTTATCACAAAACCTACATTTTAACAAGAAAATCTACTATGGAAATGTCTTTTGTTTTCCAGGCTGAAACACAACTGTTTAAAATGTTTAAAGTTGCATACTTCATTTGTGTGTATTTCAGCCTTTTAAAACAGATCATTTCTATACCGTAGTCACAACTGGCTATTGCCAGCTTTGTATATGACGCATTTACATCCATTAAAGTAGTTAAAATCAAGCATCCTGCCTTACCATACTCAACTTAAAATTGTTTCACTATTCCCAATAATAGTGCTCTCTAATCTCAAGAAAAAAACCCACCAAACCAACCCAAGCAGAAAATACTTTTATACCCCATTCTTCTGTTATTTATAAAAACCCAAAAATCAAACTGTGCAGTCAGCTTTCAAACTTCAAATGCCAGATCATCAAGCAACAATAAAATCAGTGTCTAAACTTTAAGATATTTCTGTCAAATCCCAAATACTTAGAAAGCAAATCTGATCTCTGTCAAATATGATTCTTTCAGCTAATCTCAAACCACAAAACACTTATTCAAACACATTTTTTTAAGTCACAACTACCTTTCTCTTGAGGTTCTAACTGAAGAGTTTTCAATGAGTAATTTAGCAGCACTTCTCTCCCCAAAATTGGACTAAGCGTACCAAGGAATCTGTGTGAGATTAGCAACAAAATCCTTCTCCCCAAACACCTGTGACCCAGTTATCACTAGCTATTTCCCTTCTTCTTTTCACCCTTTTTTCCCCCTTTAGTCACAATGGTTTATCTTTGTGTCTCTGATCAACACAGTTATAATGATCTAACTTTTGTCTCAGCCCATTTCATCAGGCCATCTTCACAAACTCAACCTTTCCTCGCTGACTCTATAGCAATTATTTCCAACCAGTTAAGCTCAGAAATTCTTACTCCTAATGAAAATACACTGAAAAACCAAGTGCACCTCTTCAAATTTCATTTTGAAACCAGGATTATGACGCGTATCATTAACAACAAAATATGTTCACACAACCAAATTTCCAAGAGTTAAAACTTTTGACCGTTTGTTGGTTAGGGGTTTTTTTTTGTTTGTTTTGGTTTTTTCAAATGAGCTATTCTCTAAGCTTTGTGAAATGGCACTGGACATGTTCCCAGTATTCACCTTCTGTTGACACAGTCAGCTACTTGTATTTCGGTTTTTTTGCAGAGAAGGTTTGCATACTAAGATGTATCAAATAAGCTCTCATCCAGTGTAGACAGGGAAGAAAAAGGTAGCAGAAGTGACAGGAGGAGGAAAGTGCCTCTGCACCATGCAAGACACTGTGGGTCGTATACTAATTCTCGTGACAGATGGTGACCTCACGACTGGCAGCTGGTAGTGAAAAGGGGGCCTCGGTATTTACAGAAGTTAATGGAAAGCTCCATGGACTATTTGTGCTGGAGATGCTGGCCAAAGCTGGTGTTAAGCCATGCACTGGAAATCTTCCACGGCAGTCCATGCCAGTTGCTCTAGACAACTCTTTTCAGGAACCACCAGCACAGGAGAATTATTTGGACATGCTGGGCCCCTGACTACTCAAAAGTACTGTGATACCTAACAGACATTAAAGTGTGGGCCAAGAGGTATACTCTGAAAGGCAAAGCTTCCCTCCCGCCTTAGACACAAGAGGTGCATCACCATCAAATCTTGACCTCCAAAACAAGTTCTGTATTCACTCTTAAATGGATCACTGCTTGCTCCCCATATGCTAAAAACAATGAAAATATTAATATCCCAAAGGTTTGTATTGTCATACAGATATTTTTGGTGTTGACAGGACAACATTTTAGATGGGAGTTAGCTCCTTCCAGAGAGGCTCTCCCTTTCAATAACATTAAACTCAAGCAAAGAGCATAGTAATTTCTTTAGTATTTATCTTTCACATAAGCCGTGGTGCAGTTAAATACAGAAAAAAAAATATCTAGAGAATACCATCAGGGATCCCAAAATGCTCTATGTTTTCCTCTCTACAGCATAGTGCACTAGGTAAACCAGTGAGCAATGTGATATCCTGTCATAGCAACAATTCCACCAAGAGATTATGAAACTCCCACCTAATAAATATTTCTATGTCACAAGATACACTGATATTCTATTCCAATCCACGCTTTCTTATTTTTATTTCTGTTATTTCCTTGTCACTATTACCCAACCTTGTAAGTATGGCTTTTAATATTTAGAGCTTTCACATTTCTGTACTTATAAGCACTTAGTCCCTATTTATCTCTTAAGATTTGTAGGGGTTTTTTTTCTTCTTAGCCTATTTACTGTAATAGACTACTGAGACCTATCTAGCATCAATTTCATACAATTATCTTCCACACATTAGACCTGATCAGCTCTTAAATCTGATCATCTATATGCTCTCTTCTTCTTAAAAGCTTTTAGTATAACTTCACCACTTACATATTTGACAATAAAGTAGGTAAATAATTTGTAAATAGTATGTTCTTATGCTATTCCTAATTAATCTTTGCTTTATGCATATGTGCAGTGCACAAACCCCCCTGAAATTCTTAAGAAAACATAGCAAAAGTTTCTGATCTCAGAAAAAAGAAAAGGTGACAAAGATAATTCAGGGTCAAAAGATAGCAACAGCAAAGTGAGATTCCTGCATGTGTATTTGCAACATTAAAAATTTCAACTTCAATAACATTCATCAACAATTTAGAAGTGGTAGTAAAAACAATAGTGATTGCATTTTAAGTCATTGAAGGACTATAAACAATAGCATGCTAAGGACATGAATAATCTCAACTCAACTGTTTATTAATACAGTACACCAGTCTAAAGAAATATTTCCATAAAGATGTGAATTACATACAGAACAGAGTACAGGAGACAACTATTTGCTCATTATGGAAGTCAAGCAGTGCCATTATTTAGTAACTACCAACAATATTATGTCTAAGTCCTGGAATCAACTCCTTATTCAAACATTTGTGTTTTCATATTAAAAAAAAGTAGCAGAGACAGAAATATTGCAAAAAAAAAATGCCCTACTAGTACCT
The DNA here is from genome assembly GCF_000687285.1 of Phaethon lepturus. Lineage (NCBI taxonomy): Eukaryota > Metazoa > Chordata > Aves > Phaethontiformes > Phaethontidae > Phaethon > Phaethon lepturus. The sequence continues at coordinate 17,966 of NW_010542905.1, forward strand.
TCATACCAAGTTGTATCACTCAAAGCAACTTATGACAAGAAAGGCTATCACTAACAGGTATTGTAATATTTGGCTTTTTTACCTCGTATTTTTATTTTCATAAAAGTCCATACTTTGTTTACTCACTGCTCAAGTGCTAACCAGGCAGGAGAACTTGGATATCACCTCTAATCAAAATGATCGCTAATAATACCATCTGTTTGCAAATTCAGCAGCCTGAACATTTTGAACACACACTCAAAGCAAGGCTCGCCATTTTCTGTGGTTGCTCCTTGCACTCCTAACTGAACTGGGTCCCTGTGACCTTTCAATAATATTGAAAAGGACTGTAATAAAAAGCAATGTCAAGGTATAAAAGATGACAATCAGGATTATGAGAAAAGGCCAAAATGAAACAAAACAAAAAACCCAACCTGTAGTTCAATATGCTTACAACAAAAGATAACAAGAAATTTGGGGTTTTGATATATCAGTAATTTAGAACTGCATTTAGAAAATGAGACTATTTTTATTGAAGTGTTTCATTTAATGGAAACAATGCTTTTGGAGTGGGAAGCTGGCATAACAGAACAGCATTCATGCAGTCTAAGTAGATCTCTTCTATGTATTATGGAAGCATTTTTGACAGTGGCAGCGGACTGTCATGCCATGTATACACGATGAAATCTTCACCCTGGTATTACTATACTCACACCCTTTAAGTAGGCGCACATTTTTACATACTGCTCTTTCTTCAGTTCTTTTACACAAAGATCAGCAAAGATATCTCAACATCTCTGTGAATCAGAAATCAAAAATGCCTTTCCAATATGCTTCAGGCTTCATTGCGAAAAGGTATAACATTTTAAGTTATATTCAGTAAAAAACAGGACCATGCACCACCGACCTGCTCAGGTTTTGGTTGAACTTGGCTGTATATTGCAAGTGGGTTTGACCAAGCAGGCATTATGTAAATAGACAGACTTAAATAAAAGGCAGCTCTCCAGTACTAATCCAAGGCCCGGGGTGCTTTCAGAGTAGGCTGGAGACAATCCCAGACACCTGGCTTTTGAAAGACCACCGAGGGAATATGCGAGGGGAGAGGGGGAGGGAAGGTTGGTAAAAGCTGTCTGAAGTGAAATGTAACTAAATTAAAGCATTTGGGTCAGCAGCCTTGAAAAAGTTTCTTTTTTGTCATCAGATGCTGAAATATACTTCTCTATCTTAAACACAAAATGCTTTCCAAAGCAATACACATTACATACTTCAGGATTCAGCACAAAGTACTATCTGGAAACAAGAGATGTTTTTAACTATAGGTTCAGAATACATTTTGCCTTGGCAGCTTCAATGTTTACAGTCTCTACCCTAGCGTGGTTAAGACCCTCCAGAAAAAGAGTTAAAAGCAACTGTGCCATTCAAATTGTGGAGATGTAAGTCCGAAGAGCACAAAGATGGCTATCAACTGGAAAAGCTACTGCTATATAATCACAAACAACCAGGGCTTTAAGTTAAACGGGACAGATGAGAAAACATCAATACAATCAGGTATCCAATACTCTGTTTCAGCTGTCCTTTCCATCTTCCTGCACCAGACCTGAAAGTAAGTTCTCTATAAACAGCCTTAAAAAAAAAGGAGATTAAATTGATTTTCGCTTGGATTCTTTCTCCTCTTACGGCTATTTGTTCTCTTTGTAATTTTTTTTAGGTGTTTTCCTTAAAACCCCTGAACTAAGAGTAGGAGTAGACCGAACATTTGCTATTTCTTTTTTCCATGATTTGCTTTTCATCAAACTTATTATATAGTCTCCTTACCTACACACTTCTCTATGGTACTTCCCTTCCATGGAATTGATTTTCCATTATTTATCCCTTGTTGATAAATTTCTGACTCTTCCTTCCTCTCAATCATTTTGCTGCTGTCCTCTCACTTAGCCCCCTACACCTCCTACATATTCTTCATCTGACGCAGACATTTGGTTGCCTGTTTGGTCCTCCCCTCCAGCAGCTCTGGGGAAGCAGCCAGCGGACATATGTGCTAGCTCCTGACCAACAAGCCAACCAGCATCCTAGCAGCTCTGCAACAACCACAGCATCTGCTGCTGCCCGAGTAGCTGACCCCAGGCCAGCAACTCCAAAACCAAAGAAAGGACAAGTGAGAAGCTACTGTGGCGACAGGATGTTGATATCAATAAAATGAAACTTTTGGAAGCCTATCAGAACTACCGGATGCATTTGCCAGCCATCAGCTATTAGCCTGCTATGGGAAAAGGGTGCCACCTGGTGCCCAATCCATCTTCCTTTAGCTAGTCACCCAACCTGCTCTCTTGGCTTTTCTGTCCTGTGTTCTCCAGAAGTTCACCTACTTCTCTACTGTGAGTCCCCAAAACTTAACATGCTCCTAGAATCTCTTAATCCCATGCAAGTTGTCAGATTTTGAAATGTTTTCCAATTTATTATACCCTGGAAGGAACAACAAAAATGCAAGTAGTGTCACAAACCAAAGCCATACACATAAACAAGTTACCAAGTAGGAAATTTCTAGCTTGCTTATCCAACAGGGACCTCATATAAATCAACCTGAAGACTTCTTGCTCAGTAATTAATTAGACAGTAGGGCCAGGATCCTGTGTTGCCTCAAAGGATGGGGACAGAGAAAACAAAATCACTAGATCTTTGCTCTAGAAAACATTTTTAAAAAATTAAAACATTTTTCCTCTTATTTTGCTCTTGAGCTCTACCACACTACATCCAGTAAAACACTGCTTTTATTTCCTAAAGTGCTGCTCACTGCTACCCCAGTGCAAATAAAAAAAAGAAGGTACTTACATTCTGACTCCTTGAGATGGATATTTAAAAATTTCTTGTCTATATAGGATGCTTTACCTTTGTAACTACACAAAATACAAGGACCATACTGAGTCCAAAGTGGAGTTTCTGGCTCTGTTTATTCACATGAGAAAAATCCTGGATTGGGGGGCGGGGGGGGGAGATATTTGCAATGAATAGTAATCTGTAGGAAGTGCCCTAACTAGCTGTAAGACCCTCTGAGATGGTTTCTGAGTTGGGGAGGAGATACCACCCCTCAGATTTGCCCTTCTTCAATTCCAAGCATCCAGTTGAAATTCATGTTTATGAGATGCGAATGCCTTCTATTATTCTAGATTTTCACATCTCTCTGCTTCCCTCAGTCAGCTCAGTGGCTATGGCCTAGAAAATGCACACAGGCTCCAATGATTGGCAACTTTGATCTTCTGAAACTCTTTAGTACTAAATACAATATTCATATGTTTGGGTAAAACATGGTTAAAGGAACAAAAATAAAACCCTTCCTTTTATTTATTTCAAAATGGAATTCATACTTATATTTGTCACACTGAATCGAATCACCTTTTTTTTTTAAGACTCCTTTCAATTTAAAGACAAAACATTTCCAAGTATTTATTTATACTTAGACTAATCTTTGTTGTACACCAGCTGGATATTTTACACCATTTCTACATACATTTTCTAACCACAGTATCTTGAGTAATAACAGGAATATTATTACATTTGGGTTGCAAATGAACTTCAACACAATGATGCCAAAAGAGTGCCTTTTTAAACCAAGCTTTAAAGTAGCCTAGATACAAAAAATAAAACAAACATACTACACAGTATAAGCAAGATTATTTTCCTTTTTTGTTTTGGTAATTAAAATATTTTATTGGTTAGTTTGGGGGGGAGGGAGGGGAGGGAAGCCAAAGCACCAAGAAATTATCTACTTTCTCTACTGCTATTCCAGAGATTAACACTAAGATAGCAGTAATTTTATAACAGCTTTCAATAGCCTTTCACCAAGGCCTTAGTATAATGGTACTTAGTAAGTGGGCACGTGCAAATACAACAATTTCTACCCAACTGTGTTCTATATTTTAAGCTTTTATTTCTGTATTATGCATATGTTTACATATTATACATATAGCATTGAGTTCTATAATTACATAGAATACCTGCATATACGAGTATTTATACACACACAATTATACACGATACACACTAAATATAGTGTTCTTGTAAAATACGCCAGATAACATCAATATGATTGCTCTGAAAAAAAGTGAACGAGAATTGAGAACTGTACCCTACTCATTCTTCTAAAATGGAAAGTCTAGAAAGATGAATGACAAGTTAAATTTATCAGGCCTATCATGTGAGTTAAGAAAAATACCTAAATTTGAGTGTTGTAGGGCAGGTAATTGCAAAAGTAGAGAAGGAACTGAAAATCCCATTCCCTAAAAATGAGGCAATTCCTTCCCAGTCTAAAGTACATGTTCCTTTTTAAAATGTCAATATCCAAATATGTCTTTCCTAGTTGAAGTCATTTATGCCTCCCAATCAGATCACAGAGCTTCCAAAAGACAAACATCTATCAAGTACAAGGCTGTTTACTGTTCATTTATTCAATACCTTAAAAAGTGCTCTATGCTCTCTATGCTCCGGTTAGTCAAAACTACCCGACATACAGACTGATGAAATGATCAGCAGAGAACAAGATGAGCCCTTTCACAGAACAAGCATGTAAGAACTTTCATATTAATAATATAGGTGAAATTTAAATCAGAACATTACTAGCAAGTAAGGTTTTAAACCACTGCTAGTTACGATATCTGCAAAAAAATAAGCTGGGATGCACTGGAAGTGAGAACAGAAGCTCTGCCCCCCGTTACTCCACTGCAGCTAGTAACACGCCAGCCTCTGCATTGATCGCTTGCTGTAATGCAGCTCCCTTAAGGGGATCCCTAGGCAGAGACGACAGAAGATTCCTTGGCATGGCAATTTCTTTAGAAATGCCAGTCAGCCACAACCAAAAGACAGAAGACACAAGACAGTCAGGTGGATGTTCAAAAAATAGCCATGAACGATTATAATACCTTTTAACAGGCTGTAACATTTCTGTGTAAATTATGAGATTTACTATATATCCATTCATTAAAATTGAAGGATTACTGTTTCCACACACACAGTTCCCAGTTGTATTTTATGAAATCTAGTGCTTTAAAATTAATGTTGAAATAAAAATGAAAAAAGCCAAGAATCAAACAGCAAATATTGTTTGCCAAGAAAACACAAATCATTGATTTTCCTAATAATCTAAAAAAAATTAAATGAAACGTTTTTCTGTATCTTCTTAATGCAACACACGACCGAAGCAGTGTTTTCACTGCTTGTTACTTAAAGATTTACAAAGTAATATGGTTGACTAATAAGATTCTATTATAGCCACTGATTGAATACATCTAGGGTTTGGTTTTTTTTAAACTTGGAATAAGATCAAAATGCTTGCATATTTCAGATTGCTATTAGACACAATAATTATATGCTAAACTAATTACAACTAAACCAAAACCTGACTTACAACTAATCATATTTTATTGCATGGAAATAAAGCATAGTCCTTGTTTAACACAGGGCACAGCTATAAATGTTTATGAACTCACTAAGTCTGCGTATTTATTTCAGTCAAAATGTCCAGGTCACACTGACAAAGTTGGAACATGGCATGATTTGGACACCAACTAGCTAGCTTAGTTATGCAAAACAATAAAAATCAGATCAACATTCCTAAAATTGTTGCTTATCCTGCTAAGCAGCAAACCTAAATGAGAAATTCTCCATTAACATCCTATTTCATTTTCATTTAGATCTTCACTGCAGTTTTACAACAAGGATCAGGCTTAAATTTCAGAGGTAGATAAGCAACTTAGGAGCTTAAGTTCAATTATCAAGGCTTAGAGCTAGATCTTTTTAAAAAGCCTATTCAGACCTATAAAGATGCTGACGGGCAGCTTCTGCTGAATATGAAGTTAGATATTTTAATTTAAAATGCCACTACTTGACCAGCTCCTATACAGCAACAGTATTTTTAATTTTAGCAGAACACTAGCATGCTTGTACAAGCCTAAGTAAATAAATCAATGCTTCCAGCAGAAGAGAGCAAAGCAAGAGGATTTAGACATGAAGCAGCGAGGGCGAGTATGACCTCCAACAGCAGAGAGAACAGAGGTTGAGAGAACCAACTGAAATCACTAGACACCGAAGTTAAACAGGAACAGCATATACGTGTCTCCTGGTTTTACAGACAACCCTACAGAACACTGAAAAGTGTTGTGCTCATTTTAATATTACCAAGCTATTTCTGCTCAGTTCATATCTCTGCTAAATTTCTTCTGGTCTTTCTGCCCTTAGGATCTAGAGGCACTACTACCATACCATTTGCTTGTGTGCTTGTTGACCATGTCACAAAACCCTAGGTTTCTTAACAAATGCTGCATAATTTAGAGATTTTCTTAATGTAACAACTTATGTGAGAACTTAAGATTTCATGAAAGAAAAAAAAAAAAAAACAACACAGTAAATATCCTTCACAAAGATGATCTGAAAGGCTCAAAACCTAAAGGCAAACTAAACTTTCATGTGCTTCATTTCAATTCTGTCCCATCCACTCCTATCAATCATACAATCTCCATGTGTAAAATGGCTGACACTGTCCATCCCTTCAAATTATGTACCTCTAAAAATCAGCTTGCTACTAGAAATGTCCAGTATGTATACAAATGTTCTGGGCCGCAACAATTACGAAAAATATCTTGCCTCCTCCCCATCACATAAAACTTCTCATCAGATGGCATAAACAGCAAATGACAGAATGGAATAGCGAGGGGAAGGGGCTAGCATTTTAGCAATTTTATGAGCAGTACAGTTAATTAACCCTGGTTTGCTACAGATATCTCTAGTTGTCTTCTCTCTCCATATAGCTCAGGCTGCAGGGCACTGTTAAGGTGACTCCCCTCTACCAAGCCACCCCGACTCATAAAAATTAAGGGAACTCAATGCCTTTGGAATCTTTTTCTGACTCTCATGTTTGTTTGAAAATGGCTAACAGGTTCAAAATCATTACAGCAGGACTGATGCACACATGGTAGGATCACATTAACTCTGTTTCTTTAGAAAACCAAGCTAAAAACATAAAGAAACAATGAGCTGAGGGAATAACAAAGCAGATGAATAAAGGAAAAGAGTAGATACTTGACAAGCAAAACATCATACAGAATGAAAAAAACCAAGGAAGAGTAGGAAAAAAGAACCACAAAATAAGAGAAGAAAAGCAATCATGTTAACTGCTTCAGTTACACCTATGCATTCTGCATGCATACGCTTCCTATGTTTTATCACATTTCACTGAAAAACATGCTGGTTTTGTCTGAGCAGAAGAGAGGCATCTAACTATTGAATAAGCAGGAAAGTTAATAAAGCAGATATTCTGAAACAATTTTATGCATCAATGCACTTGTATAACTATCTTAAATATAACCATGATCCCTCCCTATTGAAGATTTTCATCAACTTAGTTCAACTTAAGTTATTCGCAGCAGCCAGAAACCACAAGGGGCTTGTACCTTAACTTTAATTTCCTAAAAAATGTTTACTTTCTTCCAGATGGCAAGATTAAATTACATAAACACTGTCAGCAAGTTGAATCCTCAAATGTATTCATTTCCACCACAGAAGCTTCAAAACCATCTATAATTTTGTTACTGATGTTTGGAAACAGCTGCAGCTGACATGGCTATGTGTTGTACATGTCAGCGTTAAAGGATTAAATATTCTTAACCCCCAATGGAACAAACCTGCTCTATTAGCAAGACATAGTGTAAGGTACGTCAGAGACTATTACTACAATAGAGATGTCTTATTAGTTCATTGATAAAAAGGTCAAAGATGCTGTATTTGGCTTTCCTCTGGAGAAATGCTGGGGGAGGGCTGGAATTGAAGACATACTGGTATTTTTAAGTATCACATGGTTTGAGGGACATATTGAAATTTTTCTGTAGCCACAGAGTAAACTTTTTTTAGATAATTTTATGCAATCTTAAAATAATGACATCATGCAGTTCTACAATATGAACTTCAGAAAAAATAAAAATATCTTTTATGGTCCATTTTTTGTGTTTGCTTATATAAAAACATTGTTTATACAAATGATGTAACATATGAGTAAATCAAAGTTCATACTTATGAGTAGTCTTGCTTGGGAAGGGTCCTTGATATGACTGAATGCCCCAGGTATGTTACTGAAACCAGGAACCATGCTGATAGGAGTTGTAGCTCCTGGCATCTTCACCTAAGTCAGAAAGGTCGAAGGCCAGGAATCAGTTGCACAGCTGCCTACTTCAGTCTTCTGGTTGGAGGACTGATGAATGGAGGGACAACTGATCATCGTTAGGAAAAACACAAGCAGTCCGATAGAGCCAGGAAGGAAGGTGGGCATTCCACTTTGCTGCAAGACACGTACCCGCTTACTTGTGGTATCAGTGGGGCTGAGGGAGCAAGAACAGCTCCAGCTTTGACTCTGAATGGAACGAAATACAGCATCTTTATAAAATTATCCTTCATGGATTAAAGAAATTAATAAAGCTGTGGCTTCTTATACACATGCTCTACACATACACACTTTATGTACACTGAGCAGATATACAAGTCTCAAAGCCCTGCTCTATACACATTCCTGACCCTACTAATACAGGGCATTTTTACATTAAGGCGAGTAGAAGATATTTATAAGTCACATTGCAATTTCCTTGTTTGCATTTGTTCAGAAAAATCTCTTTTTAAAGAAGTGCTCAATCCTAATTATCCATGTCAACGGGAGCCTTCTCTCCAGCTTCAATGGGAGCAGAAGTAGGTCCCATTGCTGTGAAAAAATGGGAAGCAGAAGAAAAATCTGCGTATGAGCAACATGATTCCTGGTACCTTATGAGGAATTCTGCGGACTCTTGCAAAAATTATATGATAAATTCAGGCTGCCCTAGAGAGTTCAGCATTTCAGCAGGTCACATGGAAAGCTCATTGGTCTTAGTAATACCAGAGGTATTTTCTCCTTGCAGATGGCACAAGCACTTTTGCCTCTTAAATATTTCCTGAGGTACATTTTAAATTCAACATGTGTTTTCATTAGACTTCCCCATCTTCTCTTTTTCCTTACTTTTCAATTTAGTGTTGGTTATTGCAAGAAAAGATCTCCTGTTCATCCGCTTCTTGTCGTCTTCTCTACTGAACGCTTCCAACACCTTTCAGAGGGTTGCATCATAGGAAGGAGCGAGAGACTCACCTTTTCCCCGTTTCAAGCTCTACAGACATTGCCAACCCACTTAATCCCAAGGCTGAATGAGATTTAAGCTTTCATTTCCTCACTTTAATGCATGAAGATCCAGGCCGTTCCTTTTGTCTCATCAATTTAGGGTAAGCCCTGGCAGCAGCGACACTGAAAGCCGTGTTCTGGGGCACAGAAATGAACGTCGGCAGGAACAGACTGTTCCATCAATTTTGCCACCACTTTCCCACAGATGCAAGCTGTTCAGTGCCCTGCCATTGGGAGAGAGTTGTCCTGTGGCAAAATGCTATATAAAGTATAATCACTACAATAAAAAAAAGTAATCCGCCTTAACTTACTCGAAATTTGGGGTTTTTTTGCATGTCTGACATGCCACACCCCAACAGTAATGTACAGTAACAATCTGGAAGGAAAAAGAGGATAGCAGACTAGTGGAAGAGATATCTATAAAATTACTATTTTTCCTTGTAAATTTTTATATGCTTACATAATTGCTTGCATGCTATATCAATAATAAAATAATTATCTTCTTAGTGATATAACACTCTAGGAAGAATAAGCTGGTGATTTACAAAGACTAGCTTTTTTCTTTTCAAATCCAGTATAACCCTGTGACTCATATTTCTGCCATCTAAGGTAAAAATGATGTCTACACAAAGTCTTTTGAAACAGAAAAATGTAGACTCTGCAGAAGGTACAGGCAACCTGATTTACAAAGAAAAACAGCATATAAAATGACCACTGTATCAAAGTTAGAGCAGATGCACACTTGCAAGGTCACCCAACCATCGCTGTTCAGACTAGGTCAGCTTTTGAAGACATATTACTTCAAGCACGCTTCTTACCCCGACACAGACCTCACAGGCGCATGTCTACCTTCGTACTAGACAGCTTAACTAAAGTGTCCTTATTGCTTAAGAAGGACACAGTATCCTACACTGACAGCCCAATACATAGATTCATGTGCAATATCAATTTCAGCTGGCGGATACTCTCACATTCAGACTTTTGAGTTACTACAACAATCAGCTAGCCAAATACCACAGCTCCTCACCTCAGGGGGAAATCCTTCTATTTCACTGAACTCGTGGGGACTGAGCTGCATCATTATGATTCACATGGATGTCAGCAGATACAATCATCTGGTCCTCAAATCTGGCAAAGTCCGAAAAACCATCTAACATAATTGCTTGGCATCAGTACCAGAACTGCACGTCTCCTGCAGCCCACTGCATTTGTTAACCCCATGCCAACTGAGCAAGCTTTTACCTCCGTCCTGAACATGCTCACTCCTTGTGCAATAGCAGCAAAAAAACCCAGCTCCAGGAGTTCATTGTGCGGAGCACAAAGCCCCTCTGGGCACTTCAAAATCAAAAAGGAGAAATAACTACAATGGCTGAATAGGATCATCGTGTATCACCTGTTTTCCAGAAACAAGTATTACATTAAACATTTCAGCAATGCTAAATGCTGAACGCTCTACGGTCAGGCAGATGTTCTGTACCTCACTTCAAAATAAGAAGCGCACATGGAAATGAGAAAACAGTAAAAAAAGGACACTAAAAAAAATGGAGAAAAGAATAAGGGTTTAAATCAAACTGACATTGAGACAGAATAGCCTACAAAAGTTAAGCTGAAAGAGCCATAAAATAATCTAGCCATCCTTACGGACAAATCAAAACCAACTCTCTCAGACATGTACCACAAGTCATTAGTGATAGGCTGACAGTAGAAGAAAGAGAAAGGACATTTCTTAGAACTGAAATTCAATTTTCTGACTCTTTTCTGGAGGACAATGAATTCATTCCAGTGCCTGCTGAACAGTGGACCAAAGCAATACGCAAAGCTGTGGTTCACGACTCACAGTTCACCACGGGCAAATGATTCTCTTCCTGAAGACAGCTGAAAAATCTTACTCCTCTAATCTTACTTGTCCAAGTTGCTCCAAGGACATTGCATAGCTGAAATCGGAGGAAAGGTGATGGATGAAACATTCTCTCTGTTCAAGTTAGCTGTCCTTAATCTCATGAAGCACAGGAGACTAAATGTTTTAAGCACTAAATGAGTATGCCTTTTTCATCTCGGTTGTTGTCTGAGAATTTTCTAAACATACAACGAATGCATCACCTGATGGGGAATTCTCAAAAGACAGAGGCAAAGTTTTGCCCCTGTGGAACAATAATCCCTTCTGGTGAGCTTCATCCTCCATCCCTAGCCTTTTCACACAGAGGTGGAAGCATGGGTGACAGACACAGACTACAGACCTGATGATGCTGAGCGCTGCACGCAATCTTCCCCTGGCTCCGGAGGAGTACCACTCAACCGGGAGCTCAACTGCCTCCATCACCCCAGCAGAGCTCAGCCACTGTTTGAAACCAAGTTAATATTAACTATCCCCGTGAGTAAACTGGTAAGAGAGGGTAAAAAACAATTAGGACTCAAGAATACGCACGTAGACTACAGCACTTGCTTAGCCTGGGTTCACAAGACAAAAAGGAGAAAAATTCCAGAATTATCATTGTTTTATTTGACAACACAGTTTTATTCTTCTTTTGAATAGGTAACTCGGACTGGTTCATGGGTGGAACATGCTGCTCTACATCATTATAATTTCTTTCTACAGTCCCTTACAGAGAAGCATGCTTAGGCTTCAAATATTGTCGGTATCTTTACCTTTCTAACGTTTCCTTTCCTGGGTAACTACCTCATCTATGAGACAACATCAAAATTCTCTGAAGTTGCAACTATAAATATAAAAGTAAGCTTGTGATCCAGAAAGGGAACCTAAGAAATTATTTTAAAAATTAATAATTAAAAGTAAATTATTTCTTACTGCTAGTAGATTCTAAGTCATACAGAAATATGTTCATATAGTTGTTAATGCACATTTTAATACATTTGAGGGAGTGGGCGGGAGATGAAGTTTAATTTTATACTCATTTTAACTGTGAGCTATACAAATCTGTGACGTCAACTACCTAATATCAGTTCTGTAACACCAAAACAACAGACTTCTATTACCCAAATTAAAGGATGTTCTCAATCAGTAGCTAGATACAAAGCATTTCACCTCAATGACTTTTAAATCTTTGGTTCATAGCTTTATAGGGTAAGATGCAACTAAGAAAAAAATAGCAAATCTACATTCAGAAGGTGCACCGGGCACCTTTCACAGGAACATTTTTGAAACTACTTAATTTAAGGCCATATCTGTGCTACCACATGCACTTAAAAACATTCGCTGTTTCCACTGATAGCAACAGCAAGAAAGTCACAGTATTAAAATGTGTGAGCTGCTGAGACTGTCACCTAAAAACTTTAACAACATAGTTAGTCAGCACCTCGTTTCTTCAAATATAGCCGGCAAAGCTCTGCAAAAAAATTTAATCATACTGGAATTAGGAAGCAGGAGTGGTGGGTGATTTTCAAACCAAAGGAACTGAATGGAAATGTCTTCCACTTTGAAGCACAGCCATATTTGAGGATGGCAACTCAAAGCCACAGCTTGACACATTATCTTCATTCTATACAGAAGTATGTGTGACTGCTTCCAGAAAACTGCAAGACAAATTAATGCACCAAGTCAAAATTATAGGCAAGCCAAAAATAAGCCTATGAAGAATATGAACCATCTCCCATATGGCCTAATTAGGAGTCAGGTTATACAAGGGCTCTACCCTAAGTTCTTGTGGTCCTAAGAGCAAATCATCTTTCATTGCCTCCGTGTTCAAGTCTGTAAAATAAGAATAAAATTCATAGGTTTTATCACACCTAATAAACTCCACTGGTAACTTTTATTCATGAACTACTGAAAAGGGTCTGTAGTTACAGCAGCCGTTCTGCTCTTACTGGGGGGCAGAGACAAGCACACGTGTTCAGAGGGCGAGCCCAGGATACCCACTGCATACAAGAAGAATCTGCTGTATTACATCAGAAACACTGTGCTGCTGCCAACATGAGAAATAAGGATTTTATTTTATTTTTAAATCTACTATATTTAATTTTGGAACTGTTTCCTTTGCCACATTATTTTTTTCTTATATTTCTTCTCTTTGCATGTACAAAACCAGCCCTGGGTGATCCAGGACCACAATCTGACCCAAAGCTCCAACTGGCAACTGTTCCTCCAGAGAGAAAGACAAAATTCAGATCCAAAAAAGGACATACACACTTAAACTCAGATTTGAGCTACGAAGTGGGTAACATCCTTTACAAGCAGAAAGTGCCCACATTTTGCCTGTCCTAGCTTTTTAATATATATGCATTCATGTTGTAGTTACATGCTCACTTTAATACCATATAATCCCTTTAAAAAGTGCATTCCCAGCCTTCTTAGCAATTTCTCACTCCCAGCTTTGGCTACTGATTCCTTCCTCTTGCATGCCAGCACTAGCAACTGTACTCCGGCACCAAGAGACAGTTCACAAACTGAGCTAGCAAAGACGAAAAAAGGAAAATTAACTTCGGGGCAGGGGGGGAAAAATAATACATTTTTCAGACAGATAAATTCTGGCTCAGCCCAAAGGCATACCAGTACTCATGTCAGCACCAGAGCAGTGGCAGGAACGAAGGAAAAGGACACTTCTGGCAGATTAAAGGAAGCTGTAAGTTTTCCCCTTCTCAGATGCATGCCCTAAGCATCAGGCTGCAGTGACACATCCCCCCTTCTTTGCCCTCTTCTGATCCAATGAATCTTTAAGTTCTTCATGGGAAGCAGAACAACTTCAACAGGAAAAATAACAACATCAGCATCATAACCCATAGCTAAGCAATGATGACCTTCTCCAGGAAAAAACAGGAGTTGAACTGTGATTCCATTGACACTATACTGACAACGTCTGTTTTTTTAAATAAACTTGAATACAGAAGCACATGGTCTAGTGAAATCAGCCCTCACGTTCTCTGTAAACAAGCGCCAATTGCTGCAACATCCCTTCTGCTGCTTGTTGAACTCCTGGAGAATGACTGCAATTTGCTTACAGAGCAAGGAAATCTCAGTATCACTGCTTTTCCTCCTATAAAACAGTGTATATGAAAAAAACAACCCAAACCCAAAGCCCTACTGTATGCATGCACACATACAATTGGGGGGGGGGGGGGGGGGAGGCGGGGAGAAAAAAGGCAGTCTTGTATTTCAGTTTGCTCTCTTTTATTTATGGTTTCTCTTGGTTAGCCTAGTCCCAAAAGTTTTCTGCTGTGACACTGAGTATGAAACCAAGCAATTCTCAGAGAGAAAAAACGTAATTTGCAAACCAATTTCTAGGAACTCCTTTTGTCCTGTAAGCGTTTCTAATTTAATAAGCCAGGAAAATATAGGTGGTGTACCCTTTCTTAAAGCAAAAACTGGAAAGACCGTCCTATTCTCCTTATACTCCTGCCCTGCACCTACCACTACGCTGTGGCTGCCTGATGACAGGTCAGTGAGCTGACTACCAACCTGGCAAAAAAAAAAAAAAAAAAAAAAAAAAAAAAGAAAAAAAAGTTT
>NW_010542905.1:32594-44226 GCF_000687285.1 Phaethon lepturus
CGCTGCTCTGAATTCAGTATATGGCCAAGCAAATAGCTGAGCTTATACAAGGGGAAGGACAACAGAGTGGAGGACAGGCTGTAAAAAGTGCAGAATGGGGACTTTTTATTTTTAAAGGAAGCACTGGCAGCTTATGAAAGCTTAAAATGTTAGTCAAACCAAAGCCTTACTGTTTCTGAAGACAATTATGAACTGCTATAGAGAGAAGACGAAAGAACAAGCAGTTCCTCCTCTTGTCACACAAAAATCGTATAACCCATCTTCTGGGAGCAGAAATTGGTATCTAACAGTCATTTTCAGCCATCAGGGAGAAATATAATAGAGCTGAGTGAAACAGTCACGCAAATGGCATAGTAAAGGAGGAAGAAGAAATATGAAGACCACGCCTGCAGAATCCCTAGTACTTTTGATTTGTAGGATATGGAAATTACACTAAGTATGTTGGTAATGTTACGAGGAAAAAACAAAATCTACAGCCATTGTCTACTTACATTTTTGAAAATATCAATGAGCTCCAAGTGTTTTAATAGCTAAATGAACTTAACCAAATTTTTGCACATTTTCTAATTTAAAATACTTTTAATCGCATTTAGCAAAAGTATTCAAAATAGCAGTAGACATACTGCTTATCAGTTAATCTGTTTATGATGAAATAATGTATGAATGTTTTTTTCCCCTGAAACAGTATCAGTCTAAGCCAGACCTTAAAAAAATTATTTGAAAACTTCTACATATTTGTAGAAAACAAATATTGCTAATGTGCAGTTCATTTATGTTAATGTAGAAGCCAAGGTCTTCCTTAGACCTGGGGATAATATTCAAACTGATGATGAAACAAGAGTTTGGAAATATCTATAATGTGATTTCAGTTGTAACGTTAAAAAAAATAAAGCAAACCCGAAAATAACTGGTTTAGTTCCAGTTAAAGAAACCCTTAAGATCAACACTATTTTTGCGGTGCTGTCATAGCTGTTGATGCAGTTTTGGCTGAGGCAGTTATGTATGAAATCCAGTCTGCTTAGCTTAGATCACTAAACTGAGCCTACGCTTTCAGCATCTCACAAGCAGCACGACTGCAGTAAGTGTCCAACTTTCAAAGCAACAGAGAGAAGGTCATGACATGCCTTAAGACCTTCACAAAGATAGCCCGTTCGGGTGCCTAACCTCAGGCAGGCAAGATCCCTTGTAAGCCGTTTCATTTATTTTCCTCCATCGAGGGGGTATGAAACTGAAGCACTGCAGAAAAAGCGCTTCATGAGGCACCTGCCTTTAGGTTTCATTAACTGCTTGTGCTCACTGGACTACAGCCCGCACCACTTCCATTCCAGGTACCTAATTGTTGTTCAACTCCCTGTTAAGTAAATGCTTTAAAGTCTAATCTATAGATTCTAGCGGGTTTTACATCAACGCGGTACCTGGTCATATAGCTTTGGTTTAGGCATTACATGCTACATGTAAGCAGAGTCTCTTCATATCCAAGAAGTTGGGAGTTAGTGAACAATTTTAATTATTATTTCATTAATGTTAAAAAAACAGCTTTATAGCTTGCTACTCTTGTCCATTCTTTAACTACATGAAAAAAGTTAACTTAAAAAAAAATACAGATCTGAGATTCTCATATTAAGTCAGCTAACATCATCTTTAATCCAGTCTCATAATAAAAACCTCAACAAAAAGCTGTCAATCTGGGTTCCATACATGATGTTGCCCATAAACAGTAATGCTAGCTATTATGCACTTAATATAAACCAGTAAATTTAAATTGTCTGGTTAGCATTGTGTAATAATTAGCAGGTGTGCGTACTAAAATTCAGCTAGCTTTTTCTTTCTTAACATTCAAGTTGATTTTATCAAGTTTCTAGTGCGGGGCAACTTACTGCACCTAACAAGGAACCTAGAGTTTGAAATAAGTGCTCAAAAAAGAATTTTTAATACAGTTCCTTTTTGTGATTAACATATAAAAAAAGGAGCTAACCTCCAAAGGTAAAACAGCTCTTATCAATAAACACCTTGAAGTTTCTAACGCAGAGGGTCCTCATTGTGCTCTACTCCCACAAATCCTCTTGATGAGTTAATAGGAACTATCTTATACAAGCAGGGTGGATTAAAAAAACACACCCCTATAACAGGTTGTAAAACAATTACATCGGTTCATTAAAACTGATTAACACACAAATACTACGATTTTAATTCTGAGCCCATTAAACCAAACTATTCTTACAAATGGGGTCAGTGGAATTGGCATTGGCAACATTGAACTCGGATGTGATGCCCAACTAGTGAATTTAACATCCCCAAGATGAATTGCAAGGAGTGCAGCCAGCAAGCGTGGAATCACAGAATAATTTAGGTTGGAAAGGACTTCTGGAGGTCATCTTGTCCAAAACCCTGCTTAAAGCAAGTCTAATTAAATCAGGTCTGTGCTAGTAAAAAGTCTTAACCTCTAAATCAGGAAGCTGGAAGCAAAGCGCTTACTGGGAACGGTCCCAAGAACACATCCCCAGTCTTAACTACAGAACCATGCTCAAGAATTGTTTGGGGGAACACAAATCAGTACAGATGAAAACGCCATAAGGACGCTCTTTAAGAGTTAAGCCATATAGATAATTGTGTCCCAGCACATGGGAAAGTTACAGCGCGGTGTTTAAAACAGTATTATAGACATAACCTCATCGTGCCCTCTTTTGGACAAGTGTGCTCTTTTGTGTGGTCCAGCAAATAAACTGTCATTGGACTTGCTTTTTGGAAATGCAGGGGGTGGCGGTGGAAGGGTAGAAATTACGTTAAATATATTTAACAGTAAGGTTTGAGTGAGGAGCAGAGTGCAGTCAGACCACTCAGTGCTTTATGATCTCCCTGCAAAAACTGAGTGGTTCATCAAACCATTTCTAGTCAAGTATTTACTAAAAAACGCAATGCAAAGGTAAACTTATATCAAAAGTTATAGGCAGGGTGTGTAATCCCGTATCAAGAAAAAAAAAAAAGAACAAAACAACACGCCGATTATTCTCAAACTCTCCTCAGACTATCCTCTGAAAGCAATGAGCCTAAGCCTATATTGCACTGACCACAGGCACAATGCCTATTCACTCCACGATCTCACTGAAGCCCCTAGAACTACCAACTGAATAGATTATTTAGAGATTTGCAGAATTAGACTCAACAAACACATCAAAACCACCCCACTTCCTACTTCTGTCCTCAACTCACACTTAAGAATTCAAGAAAACCTGTATGCCCTATAATTCACACCATAAAAACACCATAGTTGTAATTTAAGAAGAGAAACTGAGGTACTCGCAGGTAAAAAAATTAAATAAAGTAGTCTTGTATTTTCTGCTTTCTTTGAAAAAAATCAGGCTTTCAAATTAAAAATCAAGATGATTCTACTGGCATTTTAACTCTTCCTGGATAAAGAAAATCACAGCAAAGCAACCAACATGAAAGTTGGCATCAAATAAGGAAATACAAAATATTCTGCCCTAGATTGTTGAATGAATTTGAGTGAGAGTCAGCATTTTAACTGAATGAATTTGTTATTTTGGATCTCGGGAATTTTACTTTATGATGATGACATATTATGGGGAGAGCAGGGGAAACATCGCCACTCACATCCCTTTTTTAATGACAACATTTAAAATCTCTAAGAGAGTTAAAACATCTTGTTTAAAAAAAAGCTTCTGTAAAACACTAGAAGATATTAAATTTCTATTACTAATTCCACATTGAATAAGTGAGAGTTGACTTATGCCGCTAATATTAAATTTAGAAATTAAATACTTGTCCATATTGTATGCGGCCTAGCTGGAATTCACTAGATTAAACATACTAATTAATTTGGTCATGGTGTGTTTTGTATTATAATTCAGCATTTATTTATGAGGCCCACATACTCAGTTTACTGAATTTAATGACTGCACTGTTCTTAAACGTATCATTAGAAGTGCTAACATTTTGTATCATTAACCCTGTATCATTCCACAATTAACATAAAATTATCAAAAGAATAATATAAGTGGCTATGCATTTTTAAGCCATTTAAAACACTTCTAAATGCAATTATAATTATTTCATGCTATGTAAGAGTTGATATTCCATTTTCACTCTAAGACATTCTTTACTCAAAAGAGAGAATAAAACCCCAGCTTTTCTAATCACTTATTACTTTTAAGTTTCCAGTAGAGCATGTTCTTTCACAGATGTATTTCTGGGTTATCGTACATTTAGGTAGATTGCTACCTCTTAGTGACTGCAAGAAATATGTGAAAGATGAAAACAGGCCACAAACATTAATATTTCATTACAAGGTGGGTCTTGTTTCATGGTCTAATAACACACAAGTGACTGAAAAACTTTCTGAAAGGTGACGAGCATTTCTACTCCCAGCATTGACCGCGATGTCACTATGCACCCCAGACCCCAGGTGTTTCAGGGGTTTGTCGACACCTCCCAACATACTGGCCTCTGCTGAAATCACACACTTCTGCAATTGTCAGACTAACCAGGGGAGGAAAAAAAAAAGCCTCCCATAATTTTGTGCTGCAGTGCTTACTATGTCAAGCTGTATTGAATGGTCAACACACGCACACACACATATACTTTTAAAAGCTGCCAAGAAAGCTTTTCATTCACCTGCCAGCAATTTATATCAAAATCAAATTACTGCTTTTGAAGATTAGACAATTAAAAATGGTGTGTGTGTGTATTGTCACTGCAAGCAGAAAAGCAAGGTATGAAAAAGAATCCTTCCTACCATCTATACAATCTCACACACAACGTCATCCATTAAATCAGGCCCAAAACAAAAGTGAGAAACTATAATGCTAAAGGGCTGTTGGTTGCCCAAAGTCTTAATTTTCTAACTAGTTATGAATGAAGGGAAATAAAATTTAAAGACTTACCTTAACACCTATCAGTCCAACTTATCACATGCAAGCTAGAACTCCCCAGCATTCCTGACTATGTTTTTATTTGTTTAGTCTAAGGTCAGACAATCACTCGTGGAGACCCAGTATTTCTCAAGTTCAATCATTACTCCAAAAATATAAAGTTTCTGCCTTCTGAAATGTGAACAACAGCAAACAAAGGGCAGTTTAGTAACTGCTGCCTGAATGTTAAAACTTCCACTGCCTTTGCCTTTGCTGCTAAAGCAATACACAAACACAACTTTTAACCAAGATTTCAACCAGCTGATTTGTTGGAATATCAAACCTTTCCTCAGTTCCACTTGCGTAGGTTTGGATGATGCCACTCAACCTTTTGACACCGAAATCAAGAATACCTCTTAAGGGGAGTAGGAGACATCAAGCACTTTATATATTCAGTAGCATAAATAAAGAATGTCTTTCTAAGAAAAACTGATTTCATAACATGAATTATTTTCTGCTTTGCCAAGTTCACTAACAGAATGAGGTTTTTTTGCTTTCACGGAAAGTAACATCTGATACATCGCTCTTTTCAGGGGCACCAAAGCCTATTCAAATTAGCAATGTATTTTATAACAGGGAAGATGTAAACTGTTCACAAAAAAAGAAGAGTTAAAGTGAAATCTAAATTGAAAGTGTCTCATGAGCATAAGACCTACACTTCATCTGCAAGGTAAACAACAACGTCTTCACCAAGGCAAGCAGAGCTACGCCGGTTTGCTTTAGCTGGGCATGCCCTGGCTTCGCAAACCTTCACGCGTTCATTCGTACCAACAAAACCGCTCCACCTAGCCATGCCTTCTGAATGTATAGACGGTAACATAGCTGAGAGGAAAAATATTAGCAATACAATCTGGCTTTAGATTTCTGTTAGACAACTGTGATACTATTTACTTTTATAAAGCTGCTCAGTGCTCATTATTAGTCTCATATGCATTACATCATCAGGAAAAGAGATTTTTAAATAAATGAACAGTTTGCTGTGACAAGTAACATTTGGTATTTTTGTGTTGAGAGATGTATTATTGCTCCTGTCATTACATTACGAAATTCCTGAGACAAGTGCTGGTCAGTTCATTTATGTGGCACTCTACACATAAAGTTCTGGTATGATTTCTTTAAAAAGGCCAGACAAACGCTCAAAGAATTCCAGTGAGAATGGATGAGGCCTTTGAAGGACGATGCAGTCTTTCATTTGCTAATCTAAAGTAACACTTATTAGCAATGATGATTTCTTCAACCACTACACACTCACCCACTCCATGACCCAGACAAAATGTAACAAGGGCTTCTATGATTTAGGAAACTATTGTTGTGTTATGGTAAATCATGTGCAGTTTACATTTTCTGCCCCCCTCCCACCCCCCCCAAATTCTAACATGCAGCTTTCTATTACAATTGCTACCCAGAAAAATATTTTAAATATGTATTTCACCAATTTTTACCATTGATGAGAGTTTTCTTAAGACACTAAAAATTGTCAAGACTCAAATAAGGAAATAAAACACATTAGTTCCTTTGTATGTTGGTTTAACTGCTGTCAAAATATACTATTATAAATTCAACACAACGTTGAAAAATAACACCACCAGCACTACTGATTTCAATACGACACGTTCCAGGTTCCATACCAACATATGTTTCACAATAATATTTGTTGTTTTTCTGAACATTTTTCTATGCTGTCAGAGGAAAAATTAAAGTTGTGATATCTTAAGATTTTTGTAAACTGCTACTTTACAATTCTGTAATTCAGAGGCAAAAATACAGATCTAAAGGTTAAATTTTTAATTGAAACAATTCATAGAACATAGATTTTAGACTGTCATCATAGAAAGATATTCTCCTTCCTTTTAAAATAAACTACTTGAAAGAGTAAACAAAGGTGGCAAACTTGTTTTGCACTAAGAATTTCTGCAATCATTCCAGTGTTTTACCAGGGGAAAGAAAAAAAAAAAAACACAAAACAAAAAACCAAAACAAAACCCAGAGAAACAGACTCTCTATTATTACATAATTATAATCCATCGCTAACACATGTTAAGATTCTCATTTTAAACACTTACCAGAAGGGTGTTAAAAAAAGAAAAAACAGGAAAGTCAACAAAAATAATTTAACACGTCTTTTCTCATGTTGAAAACTGTTTTTGTTTTCTTTTATACATGAAGATTGCATTTGCATTCATGAAAGCCTACTGTAAAACTAAATCAAAGTTGCTACTATAACCTATAAAGCACACTGAATATATGAAAGAAGATTTTAACACCAGGAGATACTACAGACTCCCAGTTCAGTAGTATGTAGCAATCCAGGTAATTTGCTGATTTCAGTGGATTTGCAGGGTACGTTAATCAGTGCTGAATTTAGTACAGCACTTTCCAGTTTCTAGTTTACTGTTTTGCTTTCTGTATTTCTTTGAACTAATGTTTACAATTAGCTTTTGTGCAGACACAAACATACACATAACACACTGAGGTTGTTGACACAGATGCAAGTCACAAAATTTAAAATAATTAGGTCAGCTAGGCTTGAACTTGTATGTTGGATTTCTGTCTAAATTAGAAAAGCATACCCACTCCTTCGCAAGACCCACGGCGTGTATCAGCACGAAACAGTTCCAGGCTTAAACTACTCTCCTATCTTGTGTCACCCAAGCATCCCCCTTTGCGTAAAAAGTATTTTACAACAAAAGAAAATGTACTGCAGGATGAAAGTATGTATCATACGGACAGACCTCCATCTAAGAAGGTAGTCAGAGATACAGTTTGTGTTGTATTCTCCATTTTATAATACATTTAAAAGATTATTCCCGTTGTATTAGTTCAGTAGCAGCTATTTCAGTTACGCTATTAAAATGAACCTGTACTGACAATGTTTTTTCCACAGCAAAAGACTGAGCTAAGTGGTATGGAGCAGCTACAGCCTAGTATTTGTAAACATTTTGTAATTTTATTAGCTTCTGATCTGCATAACACCAAAAACATTTTTAAGCAATGCTTCAGCTGCAATGTTCTGTATATTGTTTACATGCGCACTTAAACTAAAAGACTCATGTAATTAGTTCAATATGCAAGCTTAAAAATCAACTACTGAATGCAATTAGCATGTCTTGCAAGAAACACATAAATAAGTACAATTTAGATTGAAATCACTATCCTGATAGACACACATATATAAATCTTCTTAGAATGGCATTTACTATTTTCAGAGGTTTCTCATACATTTTTTTTAATTTATTTTTAAAGTTTGGCCTTTTTTTTTATTTTTCTCTCACTATCAAGAAATCAGTTTTTCCTGAACTTCAAATATTTATGCATCACACTCAGCAGTGGTGCCTGACCACAAACTATTGGTTAAGAATGAAACGGTGATGAAGCCGAGACCAGAAGGTCCACAGAGAGAATGTGCACATATTTCAGCAGATACCGAAACAAGCACTATCCTTAATACTTTGAGAAAAGGAAAAAAAAAAAAAGAATTAGCACATCTTTCATTACCTGTGCAGGGAATACGCAGCAGACGCACACCTTGTCGCCCAAAACTAGCCTCATGAGTTTTGATTTCAAACACTAAAGCTATTCTTCAAAATAATCTAGCAGACGTGCACTGTTACAGTATGCAGCGATGCACGCAGACACCGTTTGTGCATTATACCTGTCACTCTAGGCTGTATGTGAAGACCAATACTGTATTTTAAGGGATGTGTAGGGTTTTGGGGTGGTTTGGTTTTTGCTTTGGGGTTTTTTTGGTTGGGTTTTTTTTTTTTCCCACCTCATAAAAGCACACCTTTTTTTTTTTAACTAACTACTCTGTGGAGCTTCAGTCAGGCCACCGAAAGGGCACCCGAGTTGCCTGACCCTGTACTCAAAACTCTTGGAAGCCCTAACACTTGTTTTGAAACAAATCACCTCTGGAGATGGAGCAGGCTTGCTATCCATCACTAACAAGTTAATTCTACATAATAAGGCAGGTTTGGATGCAGACTGATACATTGTGAAATGCTGTATCTAAAATTGATTAGAACAGCACTCAAAATGAATGCAGCCCTCCAAACCACTTCTTTGCTCAGAAACATTAATCTCAATTATAAGGAGAGCTTCATAATGGTAATGCTTGGTATGAAAAAAGTATGAAATAAATCAGGTTTTATAAGACACAGCAATTAATCAGTTTTAGAGCTAAGAAAAGGAAAGGTTGTTAAAGCAGCACATTTTTACAATGGTACTCTTTAAAGCCTTTGTAACCTCCAAAAATTAAATGTTTTGGGTTTGGTTTTGTTTCAGTTTAATTGCTCGGCTGACAGTGCGGACGCCTACTCTAACTTCGGCTTTCTGATATATTTTACTACAAGCTAAAACTCTTTGCAAATGATACTACACCATAATAAAGTTAAAGCATTTATTTTAAGATCACAAGATACTATGACAAAGAATCGTGTGCAAGCATCCTGAAAGAACGTACTTATTTAACCAGTTAGCCTGGGAAGAAAAATTTATTTATAATAAAGACTTCGGGTTTATAACGCTCTAGAATTATTTCTGATAATTTTTTGTGTGGTATCAACTGCACAAACGTACAGGAGCTAAGTCATGTCATCACTACATTTGCTAAAACAGTAAGCCTAATAAATTTACAGGTATTCATTTAACAGAACGGATTATACAGTAAAGCTATTCTCAGAAGGCAAAAGTAATATTATATACATATGTTAATCTGATTAACAATCTCTAATGTCCAGTACCACAGTTCTAATCTGCCTCTAAATCTTAAATATGTCCAACATACTTGTGTAAGGTTTTGGAAAAAATATTTTAAGATTTCTCTTCAGGAACTTTTTATTTTCTTTAATACACTGCCAGAGAGAGGAGTTTTCTATAACATAAATGCAACATTCACTACAGTAAATGCAGTACCACTATAAAATTTAAAGTACTTCTGACCTGAAGCCTTAGCGTGAGTCTCTTGGTGTTTTCTTTTAAGTCTATATAGCACAACGCCCCTTCACAAACAGCACCTGACCCTCCAAGCTGCTGAGCACTCTCAGTTTTTATTGGGCCTAATCCAAAACTGATGCAAGACAGTGGGAGTTTTTGCATCAATGTACGTGACCATCAGTCTGCATAAGGCTCACCGATTTCAACTGGAGGTAAAGGTATTCGGTACCTTACTGAGCCGAGCCTATAACCTATTAATAACCCCTATAATTGCTGGGGTTAGGAGATGACAAAAACGTACTTTCAGGTTGACTATTATTTCATTTTCTGATATTTTATGGGGTTCGTATCAAATAACTTCTTGTTAAAAGCAGCTATTGTGGACTGATTTGTCACTTTAAATATAGTTTCTATTACCAAATCCTTTTTTCCCTTTTTCCCATTTGAACAGAGAACAATTACTCCTGGCTCAAAGAGATTTGACTGAAGTAACAGTCATAACTTGCTAACTGGATTATGAATGTTATTCTGGATTTTTTTCCCTCCAATAAATATTAAACAAAAGAATCTTCTTAGCCTGGTCAAGTATTTCTTCTACCAAATAATATCTTTCATCTTAGTGTTTACTCACGTAAACTCATTTTACTTTTTAATCCGACATACGCATCTAATACTTCGGTACTGTTGGCTTTTTTCCCCCTCCCCTAATCTACCAGATCATTGAAAGCAACACAGCAAGTTCATAACGGCAAAACTAGGAATTGTAAAATAATGTTTTTCTCAACCTATAGTATTTTCCCCAAATGTAAGTGATATATTTTTCAGATAGATTCATACCGACATAGGGCCCAGTCTTCCTAACTAGTTTTACGTTACGTCCAAGTACCCTTTATGAAAATCTCTCCTTACGTACAGTATTAAACCAATCTCCTAGATATGAATGCATTAATAATTCTGAATAGCACCTGGATTATTTTAGAAGGGAAGAGCAGCTGTGTTTTTTGTCAGAGAGTGTCTTTAGGTGTTTTACAATTAATTCCTCCGTAAGATAACTGACCACAGACGAGCCATGTTTATGCCTCGATACGCTCTCTGCCAGACTGAATTTTAGGATGTCCACAGATATCACTGTAACGCCTCAACGGAACGATGCAGAATACTTTGCGTGAAGAAGTACAGATAAAATGCAGCAGGTAACAGCCAAATCAGACCAAACAAGCAATCCAATGAGATGGATTAACGTAAAGGACACATGATATTTAGAAAGTACAAAAATAAAACTGCACAACTTCTCTGATAAAAAAAGTATTTCAAACCTAAAAATTTAGATGAGCCTAAAAGCACGTGTTATCTTCCAGAAATAGGCCCTATGAAAACTTTTAATAGCGTGCAAGCACATAAAAATGTCTTTTCGTGTGTTTTATCTTGTTGCAGTTCTTTGCTTTATAAAGCGACTTCACAGCTATAAAACTTTTAAGCCCACGGAACAATGGAACCGCTTCCTACGTCCACGTTAACAAAAAACCCCACCAAAACCCAAGACCAACAACCAGAAAACCACCAGATTCCAGAAACGTTTGTAATTTCGCCAGAGAGACCACCCCTTTCCCCCCCCGCCCCCCCAAGCACCGCGACATACAGTTTCTCCCGGTCACCGTGCGTTTTCACGGCTGAGGAACGCTATTTTCACGGCAGTTTACCGCCAACATCACGCGGGACGCTGCTCCGGACGCTCTGCCTCACCGGCGGCCCCCTCGCTTTAACCGGGCAGC
>NW_010542906.1:0-10586 GCF_000687285.1 Phaethon lepturus
GGCCCCCACCGTCGGGCTGCTCTGGGGCCTGGCGTGGGGAAAGCTGGTTCCATGAAACGCTGAACCGAGAGAGCTGTGGGTCTCTGGGAAGGTGAAGGGATTTCCAGCACTTCTGTTACACCCTGCATGTTTGACGTTGTGTGGAAAAATGCTATTTTGCCTCACATTAAACCTGCCTTTACCAGGCTGTGGAAGGGAGTAATGTACATTTTTTTGTGAGGCTTTTGAGCCTCAGGAACAAAATAAAATGATCATGGTGAACACCTGTTGATTCTTAAAACGATTTTTTTTGTTGGGTAGTCCAGACCATCAGCAAGAAAATAGCAATGAAATTGATTCAGTTTTGCAAAACAGAACGAAAAGCCCCAAGCCTCTGAAGCCATCTGTAAGAGTAGGTTGAAGGGGTGGTGAAGCGTGACTGGAAAATCCAGTAAGGCTGGCTTCTGATTTGGCATTTGCTTTTGTTGCTGTATTGACTTAAAACTCTGAGTGGAAGATGATGTTTGCTTAAGCTCAGTGACATTAAGCTCACTAATATCTCTTCTGGTTTTTGTGCCTGTGCAGGGAAAGAAGTTTAACTTTGGGAAGATTCTCTTCAGCAACACCACCATTTTCCTGAGATGTAAGTGGTTACAAGGGATTAACCTGCTCTCTCTGCTCTTTGACACGCCCCCCACCCCCCACTTTAACGTTTGGGACTCAAAACACAGTGAAGTATTTAACTGTGCTGGTTGCGGTGACAGCTGATGTAGCACTGGATGAAAGCCATAGCTCTGATATGGTTGGGTGTGTTAACAGCCTTGAAGCTTCCCAGTTGTGATCCGTTCAGGCTGTAGCAGAAACGAATGGTTATGTTCAGGCCCTCTGTGGATGGGGCAAGATGGGAGCATCGGTTCATTTCAGATAGTGAATAATCAGGCGTGGGATGTGCTGAGTCCTACTGTGAGGTGTGCTTTCCCTATTTCAGATATGCTGAATTCCTCCAGCTGGCAGATCTGGTGCTGCCTGGGATGGGCTATTTGTATTGCCGGGTGACTGTTGCCAGTGTGCCAGTGCTTTCTGAGGCCCTGTTCCTTTTTAGCTGGGCGCTTCTGGGAGTAGGAAGGGGATGTTGTTGCACGCTGTGGCAGAGCTCTCTTAAGAGCTGTCTTCTCCTGATCTCATTGCGTGAGTGCACTACAGAGCAAACAAGTTTGCAGCTTCCCTGTTTGTTCTTTCTGTTTATTGCTCTTTGCTGATCTGGCTGGGACTATGCGTTATGTAGTTTACTGCCCAAAGGAGAGTTTCTGTAAAATACCCTCTTATCTGTGAACATGAGGACAGCATTTAGATGGCACTTAGGTGATGTAGGTGACTTGTGGAAGTGACTAGCTGATTTAGAAAAACTTGAAATCTTTCCCATGCGCTTTGAGCACTTTAAAGGGTTGTTTGCACTAGTTCTTACCATGGGGGGAAGCTACTTCATCTCCAGCTGCGAATTGGGTAGTTATAGAGTTAGAGTGCCTGTGAGTGCCTTTCTGCACTTGTGTCAAATGAGGAAATAAAAAGTCACTCTAGAGACAATTAGTGGGATCTATGCTTTTGTCACTTCAAGACTTAGTTGCTGCAGTGGTTGCACTCTTAACTGAAAAAATTAAGGTATGAGGATTAGCTGATGCTTCTTGATGAAACTGCATATTGCTGTGCTCTATGTTTAGTACTTACTGATTTTTCAGGTTTAATTTCCGATGCCTGCCTTTCTTGGGAAACTTTCAAAGTGAGTTTGTTGAAGGGCCTCCATTAATCCCACATGAATCTGAAATAGGAGGCTAGTATTAAAGTGGGTATTAGTGAAGGTCATCTTGTCAGCATTAAGGTTTTCCCACTTGTCAAGTGTAGCTCAAATCCTGAGTTTTGTGGCTTGCATCAAGACAATTGCCAAGTGTGTGGCTGCAGGATCAAAATGTGTAAATCTGATGCTTGGGGAAAGGAGGGCGGGGTTTGAAAGGGCTTTTCGAGCTTTGGTAGGTGTTAGGCTTTCGTGTCTAAAGTTTAGTAGAAATAGTGTACTTGTACTAATGTGGCATCTAAGATGTGGGTCCCTGCAGTGAAGTGTGTGGTAAGTCTAATCATGAGGTATACAGCTGAAGCACGGAGAAAATAAAATTTTTTTGTTACAAGACAGGTTTGGGGCAGATATGGCAGTAAGAATTTGATCTCCTGGCTCCTGATGTGGACTTAAACTATACTGTGCTGTCAGCCTTTGAGAAAGCATTAAGCCTTAAAATTCTTTAGTGAAGATACCTGTTTTACATACCAGTGTGATGGAAAGATTTACATGAATTTAGATAATGAATCACTGAAAGAGGAAGGGACAAAGGCTAGGAACTTAATTTCAGTTTCTCAGCCTAGATGATGCTTAAACTGCATCTGATACTGGGAAGCTTCAACTTCACATATTGTTTCTTTTCTGCCTGTGTCTGTGTGGAAACTGGCCTCTCTTCTTTTGTTGTCTGTCTGTTGCCTCCTCTGTCTGCTCTGTGGTGTTTGTGTGGACAATATGACCCTTCTTGTCAAACATGAGTGCTCATGGATTGTTCATATTTTTGATGAGCACTTGCATCTCCTCCACCATCTCCTTTTTCTTTCCCCTTCTTGATTTTTGATTTATTTTTGTGTGTGTGTGGTGTGTATTGGTGTCTGATGCTTTCTGCTTCTGACTGGGAAGACTGCCACTGGTGTTTAGTATTGTCAATAATGAATTTATTTTTATCTACTACTTTGTTTAAGCGCTATTCTAAAAGGCATCTGGTTTCCTGTCTAGGGTCATGGTAGAAATCCTGCTCTCTGTACATGAATACAAAGGCTGCATTTGAGCTGAATGTTGCTGGTTTTGTTTGAAGGCTAAGGAAGTTAGATTTCCATGTTGCTGAATCAATAAATGCCATGGATGCTTTTTGTATCTTTTAGAGTACTTCCTTTTCAAGGTTTCTGTAATTTTGATGTTTGCAGATATTGGCAGATTGTTCTAGTCATGGCCTGTTTTACCTTTAGTTGGTGTTACTGCTGAAAATAGAGTTTCAACAGTCTTATTTTTAATGGGTAAAAAGGTATTTAAAAGATATTTTTGAATCACTCCTGTTTTTTGGTAGCACTTTTTTGAGAGGTTCCTCAGAAGAGCCTTTGTTTTCTAAGAATTTGCCATCTACCCATGTCACTGCAGTGCTTGTGCTGCCTCTTAGTTTCTTTGTTGTGCCTTCTGCAACATCTAGGGCTACGTGGAGAATGTATGCCTTGTTTTCATGCTTACCAGAAGGCGTTGTAAGGAAACTCTTATTTCAGTGATTGCATTCCAATCTTTCTTTTTTTTTAAATCCTTGGTATTAGACACCCAGTTGCTGAGTTTTTAGCTCTATATATACTTGCTTCAGTAGTCATGTGCTTTAAAGTGGTATTAGTCAGGTAAGACTTCATGGCAGAGTCTTTTGTATAATTGCATTTTTTACCTGCAGTGGTCAATATGAAAACATTCATTAAAAGCTCTGTACATTTAACAAGTTTGTGGGTATCTAGTCCGAGATGAATGTTGCCTGTGAAGGTGTGGGAACTTAGTCTTAGAAATATGCCGTCAACTCCGAAGACTTTTGCCATCTGTTGACTGACAAAACCCAAACATAATAATCTAAATGACTCTTCCAAGACTCAATGCTCATTTTGTTTATGGGTGAAGCTTACCTTCTTAATGTCAAATTCTTTCATCAGGCTTTAGTTTCAGAATGAGATTTGAAACACAGAAATCACACAATCTTTCCTGAGTGTGGGGGAGGGAGAAGACTTGTGTTTCACTATTCATGCATGTTTTTCTACAATAAGTCAAAGTGGAAAGTTGTCTTATTACTGTTTTAGGTAGCATTGCAGCTTTGACAGAACGAGCTAATGTACAGATGGCTTGTTTGTCTTTTGGGAGTGGGGGGGGATGGTGGCTGTTGACTTGCAAAAATTTTACCTTTTTATTTATTTCCTTGGTGATGGTATTGGTATATTTAAATGCAAAGTGCATATTGCCCTTAGTATTAACCTGTTCCTAGCTCTCTCTACCTGCAATGTATCCCACGTATCTTGGAAAGGAAACCCCTTTTGTATATTGTAATCATTGGGAGTCACTGCTGTTCTCTTTTCGGTATTTGCAGTTGCTGAAATATCCCTGATTGTCTTGAGAATGAAAACTTTCCAAATAATCTTCAGCTCTTTCATTTTGTAACATGATAATGGAATTCTGTTTTCCACATGCTTCTTTCTTTCACTGAACAGTAATGGATTACTTGAGGAAAGTGTTTTTCTATTGTTTTGCTTCCAGTTTCATGTTTAAAATAAATATAATTATGGCAGTTTGGCATAGAATGGGAGGAGAAGTGTGGTGGGTAGAGGGTGTCTTACATGTTTTACCTGTTTGGTTTTTTTTAGTTGAAGGGGATGAAAAAGCTTGTGATCCCTCCCAAAGTTACAATGTTACTTGGTACTTGAGATATTCTGACTGCTACAATGAAGTCTTCAACTTTGGGGTAAGTATTGTGTGGGAAAACAGGGGTTATGATATTTAGGGGTCTGGGGCTGATGGGATTGGAGATGCCTCACTTGCATCCTCATTGCTCTCTGAGCCTAAAAGACACACTCTTCCATTGGAAGATAACAAATTTCTGGATCATTGGGAATGGAATGGAAAGGAATTGATTCCACCTTGCTGGAATTACTGACTTTTATGAGTTTTGGGTAAGGAGGAAGTGTTAGTCAGAATTCTAAACGCAGAAACTTGAAGTGGTGCATCGACTCTAAACTGAGGTGTGTGAGCTCATGGTAGATGAAAATATTATTTACAACAATGCTTAATAACAGCAAATAAAAAAACTTGAATATTTTCATGTTTAGTCTAAATTCTCTTTATGGATGCACATTGCAAGTATTGGTGATTTATACAAAATGTATAGTGTTTCTATCAAATGTGGTAGAAACAACTGTGGCTTATCCTCTGTAACACCTTTTCCATGTTTAATTAAAATATTAGTTATGACAGTTGTAACTACTAACCTAACACAGTACTGAGATCTTTAATCCTTAACATAATAATGTAGAGTTTGTTTGTGTAGACTGAAGGTTTATGCTGGCTGCTGCATCTCCACTGCAGGAATACTGGGTGGGGTTTTTTTGTAGGTTGTTGTTTTTTTTGAGGAAGAATAGTTGTGTGTGGTCTTGATGGCCTTTATACTATTAAATTCTGTTCAAGAGTGTGTGCAGAGGGAAGTTATGGTGCTTTCCAGGTCTTGCATCTGCGTACTGAGATAAACCATTTGATACACTGGATGCTAAACCTAAGTTCTGTTCTGTGTTTGGCAGGATGAACAGGCAGACTACTATTTTGGGGCTACATCTGAAGAGCATCCGGGTTGGTCAGGATACTATGCCACGGCTTCCCTCCTCTTTCCCAATTGCTCTGAGCTCTTCAGGCCTCAGGTATGGGTGGAAACTTCACAGTTTGCTCTGTTCTCTCATACAATATGCAGAGAAGGTGGTAGTTCCTGTTAGGTGTGTTAGCATTCTATGTAAGTATCACTGTAGGTTGGGAGGTAATTGTTTTTATCTGTTTGACAACCAAACTGCAGTGAAGATTTCTTAATTTTGCTTTACTTCTGTCTTGCTATTCAACTTCTGGCCCACCATGGAGGGGCAGGGAGGAAGCCACTGTGAAGTTCAGTGCTTCCTTCTGTGGTTCTGTGTTCTGAATTTGTTTCACTTACAGAAGGCTACTGCTAGTTGAGTAGAAATGTGAATCTCTGGCAGCAGAGTGAAGCTCCCACTAAATTTGGGTTGGTAAAGGACTTGCATTTTTTTGCTCAAATAATGTTCATTTATAATAATGGAAATGAAAGTGTATTGAGAAATGGGTTACCTAAGCACTGACAGCAGGTTAAAAATGAAAAACCAGTAGTGCTAAAATGTGTTTGAAACAAATGAAATGGAAGAGAGAAGACAATGCAAAACAGCATAGGGAAGTAATGTGCAAACATTGGCTCTACACCAGCTGTATATCACCAGGTGAAGCTGTGCAATCATACTGATGACAATATCAGTATAACACACTGTCTGTCTTTAATGGTGTGCTTAAGAATTCAAGGCAAGTTGTGCAGTGTTGCACCTGTATTCAGCCATTTCCGATTTAGACAAAGGGTTGTGGTTAGAGAATACTGGGAAATGTCTCATAACGATTGAACCTAGTGTTGTGGTTTTTTGTTTGTTGCTTCTTTTGTAAGAAAAAG
Organism: Phaethon lepturus; assembly: GCF_000687285.1. NCBI lineage: Eukaryota > Metazoa > Chordata > Aves > Phaethontiformes > Phaethontidae > Phaethon > Phaethon lepturus. The sequence goes on from NW_010542906.1 coordinate 6,291, forward strand.
ACATGCCTGAGGTGATTTGAAAAAGGTTTTTCATAACTGTTTGCATGTCTCTAATTCCTTTGATATGCAAAGGTGGCTTGAAAGGTTTTTTTAAAAACAATCTGTATGCTGCCTGCCTTTTATGTTTAATAATAGGAGAAATGTCAGTTCTACTTTTACATGGTTTTGTAGAAGAGATCTTGTGGGCTTAGCTGTGTAGTGGGAACTCTGTCATCTTAACTGAATGTTCAGTTTGGTGAAACTGGGCTTTTAAAAGCCTTCAAATGATTTTTTTCCTCCAATGCCTCTGAGAAGTCTACTGAAATTTTAACAAAACATATTCCTGTCTGATACTAATTTCTGAAGTTTCACAGAAATTTCTCCTTTTGATTGTTCAGCTTTTTTCTTGTGGTATAGCAATTTCACTAGATTTCAAGTTGTCATAGTTGGGGAGAGTTGGCAAAATCTGGTTCTCTAATAGGCACCCACTCATATAGGGACCTTTTTTGCTTAGACTAAGGCAGAAATCTCCAAATTCTGCTTCTGTCTGTGTAGACTTCGTCTACTAATGGAGATAGCAAACAGATTCATGGTTGGAAAATAAAATTAAATTCACTACTGTCATGTCTGTGGGTCCAGTTCTAAAAATAGACACCTGTTGTCTCGGGGGGGGGGGGGGGGGGGGGGGTCGGGGGGGGGGGGGGGTGTGGAGCGGCAGAAAGCAACTCTCGAATGACAAAATACTGATCTAAATATTCAAGACTGCCTCCACAAATGGACAGTTGTCTGATTTAGGAAAACGAAAACTCTCTAATACAGCTGTTCAGAGAAATCCTTCCTTGTAATCAAGTTTACTGGAAGCTGTTCTAGTAATGTCGTGTTAATACAAAGTGCCTATAAATGCTGTACCTTTCTTCTGTCTTGCAGATTTTCTATAAAGAATTTGTTCATCCAGAGCCTCTCTCACCTGAGAAACAAGAGGTAATTTTTTTTTTTCCTTCTAATGAGTGAGTCTAGGCATGGAAGAGATAGTTTTGGCATATTGTTTTATCCATTTTTCTGTTTTTCTTTAAGGGCTTAAAAGATAAGAAGGAAAGTGGAGGCAATCACACAATGGTGGCAGATAAAACTGTATGTATATTGAATTTAAACATGGCTTGGAATCCAGCAGTCTTAATTTGTTTTTAATTTATGTTTCTTTTTATAAGAAATCACTGGTAGCATTTACAGGGATGGGACAATTCTCTTTTTTTGACACCTGGATTTTTTTATGTAGCTTGAAACTAGGTAGCACTGTGTGGAAAAACAGAAAACAGAGTAACAGAAACAGGGTAACTGCTTCTTCTAAATGTGAAATCCATTCAAATTGATGGTATAAATTAAAAAAAAAAAGTTCATAGTAATTTAAAGTAATCATTGATATGATCTGTTTTAAGTGGTGACAAATAATTAGAGAGAACATTTGGTTTTATCTAACTAGTTAGTCTTTTTAAACATTGCACCTAACAAGTTGAGTGATTACTTTTGATTTTCACATCTGTTAGTATTTTTATTATATATTATGTTCAAGCCATAACCAGCGACAATTGTCAAAATAACTTCACATTGAATGCCCTAGACACCAATAAAGGAAATGTATTTAACTCTCTGTGTACTTACAGAGCCATTTACTTTAAAGCTGAAAAATAAATAGCCCTGTGTGCAATTGTGAAATAAGGACTCAATGCAGCAAGAGATGGAGGTATTTTAAAGGAAAAATTGGTGTATAAAAAAATATATCCATTTTCTATTAAGTTTACCATGTTTTTAACTAAGTCTCTCACAGTCAATAGCAACATAAACTTTTTTTTAATACATATAACTATGTTGGCTTTAGGTCTTTAAGTCAGGAGGTTTCTTAAAAGAAATGCATGCTCTTAATACTGAAATTCTCTTGGACAGGCCGTTATAAAAAAAGTCTTTGTGATAGTTCTGCAGTGGTCATATGAGTGGCACACGTATATAGTCTTAGTTTTAACCTTAAAGCTCTTGGTAATATTGCAGTTTCTAAGATGGCTAGAACTTCTTCAGTTATGGAATTAAGTTTTGTATGCTGGAACTCAAAAAAATCTGATTTTTTTTTTTTAATGGTGCAAATATTTATCTGGGCAAGCTTGCTCTGTTAGTTCATTGGCAGGGTTTGAGTCTTGTAGGTATGAACACTGTTGAGGGGCAGTTGTAGTTTCCACAGGAAATGACTACTATGGAAATTTTTTACTTCTCAGCTACCTTTTCTATCTTACACTGTAAAATTCAGACCTCACCAGGGAGTCGAGTTATATGTAGCTGTGCTGTTGCCAAACAATTGATTTCAGGAGGAAAGAAGTATCTCTGTGATGGTCAGTCTTGGTTTCGGCTGGGATAGATTTAATTTTCTTCCTAATAGCCGGTATAGTGCTGTGTTTTGGACTTAGTGTGAGAATAATGTTGATAACACACTGATGTTTTTAGTTGTGGCGAAGTAGTTGTAGTGCTTATACTAAGTCAAGGACTTTTCCACTTCCCGTGCTCTGCCAGTGGGGAGGTGTACAAGAAGCTGGGAGAGGACACAGCCAGGACAGCAGACCCAGGCTGGCCAAAAGGATATTTCCCACCATATAATGTCGTGCTCAGCACAAAAAGCTGGAGTTGGGCAGGGGGTGGCAATTGCTGCTCGGGGACCCGCTATCAGCAGTGAGCAATTGTTGCATTGTGCATCACTTGTTTGTGCATTGCTAGGTTTTTGCGTATTCCTTTATTATTTTTTCCCTCCTCCTTTGCTTCCTCTTAAAATGTTTTTATCTCAACCCATGAGGTTTTTTTCTGATTATTCTCTTCCCCATCCCACCAGGGGGTGGGGAGGTGAGCAAGTGGCTGTGTGGTGCTTAGTTGCTGGTTGGGGCTAAACCACGACATGGTCCTAGTGTTTCTAGACTGAAAACAAGGAATAGGATGCTTTGCTGAATTCTCTGTAGCTTTTGCAGTATCTTTGACATGACTCATGCAGTAAGTGAGTATTAAATTTGCAAATAAGCCCTGATCACCTCCCAGGTCTTTGAGGAGTCTTCTGGATTCAAACAACAAAATTTTAAGTATTATGTCTAATGAATAGATTTAAAATTTTTAGATCTGGGAAGAGATGAGCTTTGTTATTACATGGAAGATATCACCCATGTATGGTGAGTCTACTTCTGTCTTTTTTAAAGTCTTCTTGACGATGCATTGTTTACATGTAGAAATTTTATTTTCAGGCAATGAATGCCATTATCAAAACTTGGCGAGATGGACCGTATATATTTATTGTGCAAATTGGAGTTACAACTGCAAAGGATTCTACTACCAAAGTTAAAAAAGCAGAGAAAACAACACAGAAAACAACACCTTCCTCAAATCAAAATAAGCCCTTTACAAGTAAGAAAGCTGTTTATACAGTAAGCTAAAAATATAGTGCCATTTTTTTATGTATCCCAATGTGAGTGTATTCTAAGGTGCTTTTCCTATATACTGTATGGTTCATTTTCATAAGACATTATCTTTCACTTCACATAGATATAAGTAATGCCTACTACAACTCTTTCTTAAAATAAGAAAATAAGTGATTGTTAGTGTCTTAAAGATCCTAAGGCTGTTGGTCTGTCAGTTTAATGATGGAAGTAAAGAAGAATCCCAGGCAGTTCAATTTTGAGTCTTGGTGTTGTGTTTCAAAGACATACAGACCAATGTATTGATTTGTATTAATAGACTCAAATCATGTAGAATACGATCATAATTGTCACCTTGAATTATATTATAGTATATCTAACAGTGCATTGATAACCTATTCAAACTTTAGAGAAGTTTGAAAATCCCCTGAAAAAGCTGACTTCTGTGTGTTTCTGAACTTTCCTGTTACACATGAATATCCAGCACAAATTACTTTAAGTACTGCCATGAGTTACTTGGCAATGGAGCATGTAATTTTAATTGCATGCTTTTAGCTGAGCGAGTCTTAACTTTTTTTGATTAAAGTGCAAGTTAGATTTAAAAAACTATGTGAAGATTTGGAATTTCGTTACGCTTGAGTAAAAGTCAGTTAAGTACTTTATCCTGGCTTCCTCTTTTTGGTTCTTGTTCAATTTGGTTATTGAATTGTCTTTTGACAGTGACGGTAGAACTGAAGGGGCCGTATGAGTATCTCTCACTTGCAGACTATCCTCTGATGATTGTGAGTAAAACAGCTTTTCTTTGACCTATAAAGTTGTCGGTTGATTTGAATCTCAATTACAGAAACACAGAAATCACAGAAACACTAGGTTGGAA
>NW_010542907.1:0-20760 GCF_000687285.1 Phaethon lepturus
TATTTATATTTATATTTAGACACCTTTTGTTTACCATGAGGGAATATTGTTTTAGGATGGTTGGGGTTTTTTGTTTATTTTCTGCTGCCCACTAAATCTATTGGAAAAGAAACAAACCCCACTTGGTGATCAGGCAGAGTGGTTTATGGGTGTTTTTTTGTTTTGCTTTCTGGTTTTTTTTGGGGGGGGGGGGGGTTTGGGTGTTGGGATTTTTTTTGTGTGTCATGCAGGGGAGTTGATGAAAGATAACAGGCTTGGGTAAGCATTACTGAGTAGGACACTGCGAGGGCTATAGTAGTACAAGTTTATTATAGAGTTTTGTTTGACCAGTTGAGCTTTTCGCTGCTGGTTGTGGTGGTAGGTAAAATGAGGAGGGGTTTCAGAATGGCTCTTGGAACACAAGTTGTTTGCTTCCTTACAATAAAGATTTTGACAGAGACTTACTGAGAACGGAAATCCAGGAAAAGATTTCAAACAGGGAATGCCATGACTTTGTTTTACAGCTCCCTTCACCATACTTCTGGTGTTTCATGTTGGATTCTTCCTTTTTAGTTTTTCCCTCTAAAACGATCCTCCAAAGTCTCTTGCAGGACACTGTCTGTGCTTTCCTCCTCTCCAATTGTTTCTGTTTAATTTAGAAAACCTAAGTAAGTGCTATGATAATGTATAAGCTATTGATTTTCCTTAACCGTTTTCTTCCATCCTCCAGACGTCTCTGGAGTACCACATGGTACAGAAAGTTCCTTTTAAAATGAGTGCTGGGCTGGACTATATAAACTCCATGACTACTTGGATGTCAGTTGGAGGAAAAATCATGTCAGGTCATCACTGCAAACTGCTGGCACAGCTCTGCTTTTCACTGACTTTTAGTTCTCTTAACCTTTCTCATTTTATTAGCAAATAATAAGAGACATTAAGTAGCTCCTCACTACCTTATATCCTTGCATAAAAGGGAATGCCATGCTGGTGCTGTTAAGTGCTGTTGAACTGTACGGCTGTGGTACTGAGGGTTGTTAGAGATGGAACATGTCTGAAGCGTGGTGTTTGTAAAACTCTGAAAGTTATTACCAAAGTCCTGCGTAAGTTTTTAATATTTGTAATGACATGCCTACACAGTGCTAGTACCAGGTTAGGCTTGTGGGGTTTTTTGTGGGTTTTGTTGTTACGGTTTTCTGTTTGTTTGGGGTTTTGTAAGTAATTTTTGTAAGTAACTTTTTGTAAGTAGCTTTTTGTTCCTTAACTGCCAAGTTCTGTCTCATAAGGCTCCACTTATTTTTATTTAAATGATGATCAGACATGACAGGCCTTATGCTATCGTGACCAGCTCTCTCACATACTCTCTCTCACAACTTGCTAATCGCTGAAGAGCACAAAGACAACAAGGCGATGCTGAACAAACCCAAATGTCTTTCTGTGCTGCCTACGTGGTGTTGTAGTTGTACCCATCTTTGTTCATTTTGCTTTCTTCTGCTTTACCCTCCTGGTAAAAACTCTTCTCCTTCCTTGTCTTCTTTCTAAATCTAGTCTGCTCTGCTCAGAATTTGCTTTCTAGAGCATGAATGATCACCATCTTGTCAGATCTGGGACTTGGTAAGGGATGGGGTTAGGGAACGAAGAAGGAAAAAGAGATGAGTTTTGGTGTCATCTCCGTCTCATTCTGCAGACTGAATTGTGCTTTTTCTTACACTTGCTTGTTGCATTTGGGCATTTGTATTTTAAAATAACTTAACTTAGGAGTCTGTCTGTCAGGTAGCAGAAGATGAGAATCACCTACTCCAGAAAAGCAAGCTGAATTATCCAGGTAGAGCAGATGATACTTACTAAGACTTCAAGGGTATACTGAAAGGATGGGGAAAATGGTTACAAGAGCAGAGTGATATATGCATATGTGTTTAGTAATAATGAAAATAATTTGCTATACATGTTAAGTCTGAAACCTCTCTATGGAAAAGCTGCTTTTGGCCTTTTTTCTCTCACCCTGGAATTTCTCAGCTTGACTCCTGGTATTGGTTAACTGCAGGCCAGAATTCTCTAGAATTCAGAAGAGATACTTTTAGTTACAGGAATATGTAGAAATTTTTTTCTTCTTCTTTAAGAAGATGACTTCTACCAGCCTACAGAACTGATTTGAAACTGGTAATTGCAATGATTTCAAATTAAATAATTTCAAAGAATATATTGATACTTAGCTTTTTTCCCCAAATCTAAGTTAAGTGCAACACTTTGAATTTGAGCATAGGTAGGAATAGAATTTTATTTCTGGAATCAATGTTGTACTTGCTGACATGGCACAGAACGTGGTACTTGCTGACATGGCACAGAATATGGTACATGACATTAAGCCACATCCTTACATAGGGAAAATTGTTAAAGTTAGAGGCACTGCACTGGCCAGTACAATTAGGCTCTGCTTAACTACTCGAGAGCAACAAATTGATGCTGCTTGGGAAAGGGATATTGGGATGAACTTTCATCCACCGTTCTCACCCTTGCTTGAGCTGGTGAGGGGCCTGCTATGAATATTCCTGATGTGATGTTTAAGGTGATTGTATTAAAGCTGGGATGACATTTGAAGCAACAGTTGGAAGAAATATTCATTTTTGAATATAGTGTGTAATAAATTTTTTCAACATTTGCTGAACATGTTTTTCTGTAATAAACTTCTATGGCATTTGAATGTCTTCTGTTGTCTTTTCATGGAAGTTTCGTATTTCAAACACCTTACACATGTTGTGAGAGTCCTTTCAGTGCAGGGGGTGAATTATCCAGATTATCCTTATTATGAGTCAGTTCTTTCTTTAGCAGGAGTTGCAAGGAGCCATTTTCTCTATTTTGGCTGTTCTACCTTCACATTAGTCTGGGGGTCAAGTACAAGTTTCAAGTCTGACTTCTGAGTTTTCCCAAACTTTTCTTTTTGTCATCTGAGTTTTGGGTTTTTTAGCTCCAGTAGTGGATCATTTGTCCTATGGAAGCTTGAACAGATGTTTTATATCGAGGTTACTTGCTTCTCCTTCTAGTCTAAGTGACAGGCAGTTAGTAGATTTTCCCCTTGGAAAATCCTTTGGATTGCCTTGGGGTGGGAGGGAAGGAAGGGATGGGGGGCAGGATTGTTTGTTTTTAAATCAAATGGACATTTGAGACGTGTTCTGTTGTGTTTACTGGAACTATCTCCTTGCACTGGGATCTGCTGGAGGAGAGCTATCAGCAGTTAAGCACTGAGCTGTGGTTGCTGTAAGAGAAGAGACAGCCTGTGTTGATTTTGTTCCCTTCAGGTTTTCGTATCTATGTGGGCATCAGCTGCTCTGTCAGCAGTTCATGGCAGGACAGCATTGGAAAAGAGAAGTCCAGATGCTTCTCAACTCATGTTATTTAGGTCTTTCCTGTATCCTAAGAAGAGAACAAAGACAGCCTGGGAAACGATACCTGGTGTTTCCTGGCAGGCTTACTGAACACCCGACTGCTAGGTAAGAGGGCTGGCTTCTATGTTCCAACAAAAAGAAAGCCGAGAGCAAACTTTTTTGTAAATGTGTAAAAGGCAGGTGTTTTCCCCGCTTTTTGCTAACAGTATGGCCCACTTGCCTGTAGTTTTTAGGTTGAAGCCAAAGAGCACACTCTCTCAGCAGCCTTCACAAATGATCGCTCTACCTGTAGTGATCTGTTCTGCTGAAAATACTTCCATTTTTGGCCTTTCCTGTTGGAAACGTACACAATTTGTCAAGGGAAGCTTTTGGGACATTGCTAATCACAAAGTGGTAGCACAGGATTTGGGGATTAGCCACTGTCCAACCGTCTTTAATTTGCGGATAGCGTTCTATGGTGAAGCTCCTCTTGAAGATCTCTTTCCTTTCAGTCTTAACGCACAATTCAAAATGAATGTTTATTGCAATAGCTTAATAAAAAAGTCCCACCTAAAAGGGCCCCAACTAGAATACCATGGAATGGTATTTCTTTCATTTGCTGCTAACAGTCCTCATGCAATTTATTTCAGTGATGGTTTTAATAGTCCTTGTTACTTGCACAGGTTTTCTGTCTCAGTTTAGTTTCTACTAGGGCACAGACACCAGCTCCAGTTAGGTGAGAGGTGCTGTGTGGTGTGAAATGTGAAAGAAGCTCGATATGAAGGACGAAATGGGATCTCCAATTTCACTGAGGTCAGGTGGTCGCAGAGCAGACCGGTTTCTCTCTCCTGGAGTCTGCTCATGCCACTGCATATAGCACTTGCTATATGTACTGAAGACGGGCAGTCACTTCTAGGGGCTTTGCTTTCAGCCAGCTCTGATATGCTGAGCTCTCCTACGCTTCTTGAGGTTTTTGCTTGCTTAAAAACTCCCTGTTTTGCTGTAGTGTCTAAAGGCTGCTTGCTAGTCCTGCTGGAAATGTATGGTTCCCAGGCTTTTGAACGGCAGTTTCCCCGGTGGGCTGTTTTTCCTTCACTCATTAGTAAACTGATTTAGTTGCCTGCAGGGATCCCCACCTGTGGCTCTGTCTCCCAGAAGAGGGAGGTGGCTGCCTTCCCCAAATCTTCTTGGGCCCCCGTACTCTTTGCTGTAAGTCACAGCCCTGGTAGGTGTCATTAGCCCACGTGCTGTGCAAGCAGAAGTCACGTAACAGTTCCTTCTTCAAAGAATTTGCAGATCAAAACAAAAAAAAAAAAGATAAAGCGAATGTTTAGGTAAAGCTAGATTCAGGATATATCTAAGCCTTTCTTAAAGTGCACACCAACTTAATCATCTTGAGAAGAAAGCAACAAAGTATCCACTACGAGTTGGTTCCTTTTTAGGAGTGGATATGGGTTTGGTCCACTCTATGCTAAGCAGAAACTCTGTGGTTTAATCCTGAATTTGGAGACTTTTCAGTATTTGAAGTGCTGAGGTTTATGTTATGTTCTGGTTCTGTCTCCAGGTAGGAATTTCCACCAGTTCTTCAGGACAGGCATAAGCTGTCCTGTGGCGGTACCACCACCAGTGGTACCACCATCTGGTACAAAGGGTAGATGTGGACTCCTGGCCTGCATCTGGGGAGGGAAAGAAGGGGTTTAAAGTGACATTTAACCAGGAGAGGTCTTTCGTAGAGTTTAAACACCTCTGTGAGTAATAGCAACCTTCCGCTCTGGTTGGGGGGGGTACTCTAACATTCCCTGAAATACCAAAAGTACTGAAGCCTTGCTTTTGATCCTGCTCCTTCCAAGTCCAGCATGCTGCCTTCAGCAGCACTTTCCAGTTACCTAATGACAAAGAGGTCTGTCTCTTTTCTGGTGTGTTTTGGCCAGCTTATCTTTGACGCACTGGAAGCAACGCTTTCGGGTCTCTTTTAGACCCCTCTGCCCTGAGACTGCGTTTTGAGGGGTTTGCCCCAAGCATGAAGATTGTCTCTTCTTCCTTTTTCACCTATGAAATGAAAGTATCGTCAGTCAAGGTTTTGAAGTGTAGTTCTCTCTTCTTCCGATGATTGCTAGATATTTTTTAAAAAAAAGGTTCTTTCTTTGTGCCCATTTTGCCCAAACACCCGTCAATCAAAGAAGAGCGACGTGTGACGTTACTAACAAAGAGGGAAACCTGTGGTGCCCGCTGATCGGGGTGGCTGGTTTGTGGTACCCTGCATGTTGCGGAACACCTCTCGGCCCCGGCTGTGCTGCGCACGACACCGGACTGCTCGCTGGAGAGAGCAGCAATATAGATCCTCCTTCTGCGGGGCATATGGCAGTCAGAGGAGAAGAGATGGAGTGGAAAACAAATTAAGGTTAGGTAGGGAGTAGCAAAAAGAGTGGTTTATTTGTGAGGGGTGTATTGCTAGAAAGGCTGACTGGAGCGTCTGGGGCTGAGATGGGGCGTATTTGGCTGATTTGGTTTAGGAGATTAAATAGTCACAGACGGTTCACGTGGTTTTCTAGTGCAGGAGGAGGTATGAAGCACGTCTGTGTGTGTGTGAGAGCGCGCCAGAGCTTGCAGGATTGATTACGTGTGAGAAGCTCAACCCGTGGGCGCAGTGTTTGCGTGCAAGCGTGCAGAGGCCAGAGGGTTTGTGTCAAAGGATGTGAGTGTGAGAGAACTTGTCTAGCAGGGGGGTGTGTGTACACGAGGGGGGTTCTCATGTTGGTGTTGTATTAAGAGAGGACCTGAACATATTTGTACAGGGGTAAGTTTTGTTGTGATTTTTTTTTTTTTTTTTAAAGCTGATGTAACTTGCCTCACTGTAAAACTATAAATGCTGCAAAGATGTATTTCCCTGCTGAAATGTTCTTTCCTACAAATATTGTAAGTTCTTGAAACCTCATTACTTTTAATAAAGCATTCTGTCATAGGACATAAAAAATTCTCTTCTGATATTTTGAAGTATGATGCAGCCAAGACTTGCACTACATACCTAAGTCATAACATATAGAAGGCACTTAATTTGTGGACCATTACAACATACTTTGGGTCATGTTATGGCTAAAGGCTGTGACTTAATTTACCAAAAAAGTATTGTAATCACATTGAAATGCACTTCTTGAACTCTCTTACTGTTTCTTATGGACTGATTTTTAATCTTTTTTTTTATTTTTACAATAAGAAAACAGTCAAGAGTGTGCATTTATAGGGCATGGTGGTCAAGAATCTGATGTTGCTGACAATGTCAGGAAATTTTGGTTCTATCCAGGATTTTCCAGTCATGTTATGAAGTATAGCCATGTATAGTAGTATTTCATTTAGCTAGATTACTTAACGAATAAATAAAAATCAAGATTTGGCCAATACTGCTGTGGCTTAAAAAATCATTGTGGAGAATGATCGGGATTGTACCAAAGCTTTGCAACAGCCTCACAGCTTTGCCGTTCAGTAGAATACTTCAGAAGAGCCAAAGCAAATATATCAAATTTGGACAATCGAAGAGTATGTCTTAGCAAAGTCAGTTTAATGTTATTTTATTTTGCTATAGTCTTTCTTGTGTGTTTATCATCCTTTTCAGACCTGCTGTGTTCTTCCTGCTCATTCATGGTCAGTGCGTTGAACTCATTCTGAGAAATTTTCTATGCAGTCCCTAAATTCTTCTAGTAATAGAAGTAATTCTTCTAGTACTAGAAGAATTTATAGTTATATATATATATTTACTATATATAGTATATATAGTGTATATATAGATATAGTATATATAGTTAACACAACCTGTCCTTCAGAAATTGTTCTGTTTTTTCCTGTGGTTTGAGTTGTTTATTGTTGTTGTGTGTTTTTTTTTCCTTATTATAGGGGAGCCTTTGATGAACTTGCCCCATTACCATCCGAGCTCACCGCAACAAACAGAAATCTATGAAAACTTAAAACTCCATCCTAGTTGTAAGAGTCTGGTTGCAGACATTAGTCTAGGAGCAGTTGGTGGGGAGTAGGAAACTGAACATTTTTTAAGGATGGCCTCACTTTGGCTCTCAGCTAACTGAACACATTGTAAACTTTTTTATTCTAATATATATAAAAATAGTGTGCCAGGAGCAGCCAGAGAGAGAGAGGTGTTGAGCGTGAAGTTAGGCTATTCTTTTTTTAACTTATTAGATAGTCTGACATGTTAGGGTAACGTGTTCTGCCGCAGTCATGCTGCTCCCCCATCGGCTTTATCCTTCTAAGCAGGGAAAATCGTTCTGTAGGAGACTGCCAAGTCGGAGCTGGGTGCTATGGAGAAGTCACCCGGGGGGGTCTGTAACTTCCACTCCGTGCCGGGAGCAGTCAGCTACTGAAAAAAATATGTTGTAGCTGAGCGGTAGGAGGAAAGGCCTCGACTCTTCAGGGGCGAAAGAGCTGATGCTGGACAGCCGCTGCAACCCTCAGTCCCGCGTGGGCTGGGATGCTTCCAAAGAAGGGGCAAGAGGTTCTTAGGCTGGGAAATAGAACCAGAGGGGCAGCTCCTGACGCCTGTCGTAGGGGATTGACGTGTGCTCTGGAGCAGAGTGGTTGCCCCTGTCGGATCTGAGTAGATATTCTCGTTGTTTATGTTCAGTAATTTTGACTGATAAACTCTTGATGACCTGGGTGCAACGGTGTGGGGAAGAAGCTCGTCGAGTCGGTTTGCGCTGGTGGGGTGGGGAGAGAGGACTGGGAAAAACTTGTGGCCTCTTGACAGAAGGTGCAGGTGATCAGAGTTGGCCATTAGAGAGTGGGTGGGGGTGTTTTGGGTGTGGCCCCGAAACCAACCTCATTTTGGAAGTGTTACCTGGTGTTGCACTCCAAGTCACCGAGGCTTGGTAACCCCATGGGCACAAGCAGCGTTCACGCTCCGGTCAAGAGCACGTGAATTCAACGGCGATTATAGTGGCACGGTGTCTGTTTGAGTTGATGAAGACTGAAAGGAATGCTGAGATTATAAACGGTTTCAAAATGATTTTGATCTTCCATTTTTAGCCAGGAAGTGAAGGAGATTCTTGTTTATTGCTCTCAAAAGTGACTTGCTGCTAGCAGTCTCTCTGGTAGCAACTGGCTTCTTCCTCCCTCCCTACACTGAAAAGGTGCAATCTCCAAAGCATGATAAAAGTGAGTATTTTTTTTTTTTCTTTTACTTTGGTGGATGCTGAAACTCATCTGTGCATGTGTTTTGTTTTGTTGGGGTTTTTTTTAAATAATTTAATGGAGAGCTCTTACTGACTTCTTCAGTGGACTTTGAATCAGACCCTGCTTGCTTGTTTTAAAATATTTGAGAAGGAATATGGGTATTGCAGAAACTGTTACTTAAATGTTGAAGGGTGGGAGCGGCTGAAACATGCACTGCAATTTTTGCCAATTGTCTTGAAAAAAGTCCTGGAATACCTAATGAAATATTAAGCTGTTCCACTGTACTCATCCCGTTCCTTTTGGAGCTTGCTTATAAACACTTTGGGACTATTTCATGGAGTTTATGGAATTCATATGATTATACATATACTGTTTCTACAACCTTTCTTTAGGGTTTTGGGTTGCACTAGTGTCTGTTACTATGAAAAGGTGCTTTGTCAGGTGGTGCCTGGAAAACCCGGGGCTACTCGTTGCCCCAGCCGCTTGCTTGTTTTGCTACGGGTTCTAACCTAGGCTGCAGCTTGCCTGGAAGCTCAGCTGAAACCCACAGGCTGAGCTGAGCAACCTCAGGCTCGCTCATGTTTAAAATCTTACATCAATGCTAAACAAAGTTTTTACACAGGGTTTTTGAGGTGATTCAGCCCCCAAGCTTTAAAGCAATTGAGAGCCCACGTGAGCCTGGCACGATGACATTTCCATAAATCTGTGTGAATTCGTAGTGTCTCGTCGTCATATACTGCAAGCCTTCTTAGGACATGAAGGGTGCCAAAGAGCTGTTTTCATTTTACTCCTTTGGTGTAAAGTTACTTTGACCCTTAATTGCTGAATTATTCTGTGTGCATCCATGCTATTGGAAAGCCAAACATAACCGACAGAGATAAACTGTTTTTCGGACTTCTTTCTCTTTTTTTTTTCAGTTCACTGTGTCATCACTAGTATGGAAAATTTTAGGTTGTTTTGTACCTTTTCATTGTTTCTTTTCTCTGGCTTCAGATCTCTGACTGTGTTTAGTTACTACGCTGTGATTAGCGGCACGTGGCCTGAGGGAGTTACATGATACCTCGTTTAAGTAGTGTTTATAGTGTTTTCTGTTAGAAGATTGATGCCGTGTAGGGGTCTGACTTGTCTCTCCCGTTAGAAAGTATGCAAGTTTCTATGCGCTAAGTTTTTAAGAGTGAATTTTTAAAGTCGGACACCTGAAGGTTTTATCCCAGTTACTCTGGGATTCCCTGCTGTAGCATTGCCCCCCTTCATGTATCTGAAGATCTGCTAAAGTTCTGGTGTAGATCTGAATGTCTGCAAAGTTTTGGTGGGAGAGGGGGAACTTGGTCTGAAAATCACCAGAGCTTTTACTGTATGGCTCTGTCTCCATTTTGCTCTCTTGAGTCTGTGCTTTCCAGGTTCTTTCAGGGTTTTATTATTTATATGTCAGTAGTGCTCACAAGCTGTGGTCATGCATGTCGGTTAGCACTTGGGCTTTATGCAGATCAGTTTTGACCCTGGTTTTGAAAATCTGGTGGCTCTTTTTCTCCTTTTATCTGTAAATCCTTATTTAAAAACATTTAAGAAGAAGACTGAAGTCCTCTTGACTCATCTGAAATCCCTTCCTAGATTGAAGCTGGTCTTTCTGTGTGTGTTTTTGATGAATGGCAGTTGTATTTACTTAGCTATTGCTCAGTAGTGTTACCTATTTTTCATATGTCTGATAAATGAGGTTCTCCATCACTTTTATGTTCCAAAGCTTGATAAACCAAATGTTTCCACTTTCAAATTGAGCCAATTCTTTTTCTCACAATCAGGACTAGTAAAATTTGCTGAAGTAAAACGACAATGATTGATTTCAAATTACATCACAAACTTGTCCTCACTGGAGAGCAGGTACTGAGACCTTGCTAATGTTTAGCCGTTAGAAGTTATGAGGAAGTCCTAAACTGGATCTTCTATTGATCTGTGAGATTACGATGGAAAAAAGTTTTGAATAGCTAAGGCAGACAAAAGGCAGTTTCCTATACACCTCCTCTCCTCCTCTTCTTTTTTCACAGTTATGGCTGGCTGATTCCCCCTGCCCCCCTGGGGGGGGCGTGGGGACTTCTCATAGAATAACGTAACTGCAGTTAAAAATCGTCATGTATTATAACAAATCAGTTAGAGCTTTCAAAACTTCAGTCGTGCAAAATAGGATGGCATTTCAGGGTAAGACACAAAATATAATAAAGCATGAGAGCTGTCAGCACAAAGTACCAGAAACAATACAGGGGAAAAAAAATATTTTCCCCAGAATGTGGGATTAAAGCTGGCTGCCTGAACATGCTTGGGGATATTCATAAGACTACAACTCATTCAAAATTTGAAGAGCCTGCCTCTGCCTTTTTTGATCTGGCCTTGTTATGGGAAAAGCATGGTCAAAGTTCTTTTAAAACCAGACGTGTTAAGCACGTTCTTGCATAATATTTCATAGTTCCCAGTTCAAAAGAAAAATAAAATCTGACAGTATTGGGTATGTGTCAATATAGAAATCTTAATGCTCTAAAACCCAGACTCTGAAATCTTTTTGTTCATACCAAGTAATTTCCAATTTTACAATTAATGAACAGAACGCTTCTGGAGTAAAGATTGGTACTTACTGAGAATGAACATGTGTGCATTGGTCTGTGTTAATTGTAAAAGTATAAAGTTTTCATATTTGCATAGCTGAGAAGTTAAAAGTTCCAATGGTGGCTCTGAAAGAGCAGTCAAGTGTAGAATCTTGGGTTTGGTGGTTTTGTCATAGGCTTCAAAAGGATCGGCTCTTCTTCTTAATCAGTGTGGACTGTTTTTGAACCTAGTAAAAGTCAACAGTTTTAAGTTTTGATTCAGATTGTCATTGTCCCAGAAACTTAGAACTAAAAGATACTTAGGAGGTGCTCGGTCCTAGTGATGGCCAAGTCACAACAAGGCATGACCTTTTGTCTTTGGGTATGTTCCGCTGCTGTGGCAGGGAAGTAGTTACAGAGAGCGGCTGGTTTCTCAACTAACTAATAGGTTGCCTTGAGAGGTAGTGCTTGGCTTGGGACCATTTCTCACATGGAAATAGTTGTCTCTGTGTCCTGCCACGCCACTCTTCTCTTGCTTGGGACTCTGTGGAGTGACTTTCCAGCAGGCAGGGCTGGTAGGAGGGCCTGCGAGATATTTTCATAGACTTTGTCAGCTGCATGGTGAAACCACGCCTTTTCAGAGTGTACTTGCTCATAAACTGGTGTGCCCAACAAAGCCCATCTTTGTTTCTGCTGCCAAACAAAGCATACGTAGCAGAAGTTACTTGCACCTTCTGTTCTTCCCATCCCCTCCAACCATAGTTTTCTGTGGTTGTGCTCTAATTTTGGGTCATTCTTTGTGGCCGGGGAGCTTCCTCTTCTCTGTACAATGTACCAAACAGCTGGCTATCTAGTTAACAAAAGAGAAGCTGGCTTTGGGAGAATCTCTGGAACATGGAGAAGGGAACTTCAGTATATGTAGGAAAAATGCCATCTCCCTTAGGAAAAAGTTACACTGACTTTATTAGATGTGTAACCAATACAGTTCTATAGACGTCTGACAACATTAATTGTTTAGTAGAAAATACTATTCTTTTTATGGCTTTTCTTTTAAATTAATCTAACAGGTTTTACACTGAGGATAATATTCTGTAGAAACTTTTAGCATATGGGCCTTTCCCTGTAAGCATTGTCACAGTTCCTTTAAAATATCCTTCAACCTTTCCATGATAAATACCTTCTCTTTCCCCCTGGGTTTGTTCTGGCAAAACTCAAGTCCATTTAACTTTTTACTTTTTTAATAAGGTTAATAGCTAATTCAGAAGTGCTGGCAGGCTGTCGGAGGGGGAGCAAATGATGTTCTTTTGTGTCCTGCAGTAAGCTCTTTGGAAAAGAGGAGTGCTGGACAAAGCTGAGCATGTGTCTTGTAGAATCTCACTGCAGTTATCTGTCTGAATCTAAAACTGACTTCTGAACCGGTTTCAAGTTTGGGTCCTCTTAACTCTGTCACCTTGATCATTAATTCCAAGCTGAATTTTCCTCCTATGTGGCAATATATGCACATGCAGACATACATGTGCTGTTGGCTCGGGTTTTGCTGTTTCCCCCTAAATGTTTAGAAGAGTGCATTTTGTTAAATAAGCATCTTGTTTTGCTGTGATAGATCTGAAAAGAAGGGTGCACTGAGGTAATGTATCCCACAAAGGAGTAATTCGTGGTTTTATTATGCTACGTGGAGTTGGTTTTTTATGTTTGGTGTAAAAAATAAAAATCAATTGGAAGTTGGAGCATGTAGGCCTATCCATTGATGGGGAAGCCATATTTTAATTGAAACCTTTGGGGTGCTAATGCGAAAGACACGATCGATAATGTACCACTTTTAATGATTACTTGACCCTGCATGTTGGTGTCCCTGTGTGTTTATTTGTTGGCTTCTATAGGATGTAGACTTGCCTTTGTAAATTCAGGAATGTCTTTTTCTTGAGAATTTTGATGCACTTGAAAGGTTTGTATCTCTAAGGTTTTTTATGAAAGTCATAGTTAAGTATAGAAGTATAGCATGCGTTAAACTTCATTTTCCTTAATGGAAGGCTTTACTATGGCTCCTGGGTTCTCAAATACCTGGTAGTTAAAACATTGTTATAGAATGTAAGTGTATACTGCTAGTTAAAATCATGTTATAGAATATAAGTGTGTACTGTGGCTACAGATGTGCCCTATGTATCAAATGTACGTTATTGTCTTTTGAGAATGAATTCTGCACTACATACATTAATGTTTCTCATGCTTAGCTTGCATTTCTCCATGCTATCAAGCGCTTATCAGTTGATCTGGTAACTGCTTTCTCTGTTATATCCTCTTTATATACACCACAGCTACAGTATCCCAGTTCTTACAGCAATCATGTAGGTATCTTTCAAAACTTACCTCCAAAAGTCCACTATTTCTTACTGCCTGTGGTTGCCACGGGATGTCTAATTGTATTTGCTGACCTCCTCTACTGTATTCTCTTGTGTCAAGAGAGCCAGCTGAGGCTTGAGCATAGTGTTGTCCTGTAGAAGTCAAAAGATCTAGAGGAATTAGTTGCCTATTGCAATGGGACATTGCTTTGGGTGTGTGTAAAAAAAAAAAAAAAAAAAAAAAAAAAAAAAAAATTTGATGGTTAGTTTTTGTTTTTTTCCAAAATCAAGAATATTTGTTTGTCCTGTATCTGTATACCTCATTCTGAGGAAACGTCTGCCTCACTGTCACAGAACTTGGCTTGGTTTTACTGCACCGATAAGGATTCAGTATTAAAAAGGAAAATATAACTGTTGATTATGTATTGATGTTTATCTCGGTTGAAGAGCTTGACTGAAGAAAGCTTTTTGGGGGTACAAGTTCAGGGTCAGTACAGGAGAGCCTATATAAAAAATAGAGACTTCACATCAGATTCACCATATGGGCTGCCTAAAGACAGTTATTTTGACGTTATCTCTGGAAAACCAAAGCCTGATATGCTCGTTCTGGCTTCCATCACCTCTCCGAAGGAAGGGCTGGGCAAACAGGGAGGTTTTGCCCACCTGCTCCCTGGCACGTGTGCTAACGGAGTCTGCTGATGAAGGTGTGAGCTAGCCTAGTCTCTCAGCTGACTCCAAGGTATCCAAAAAATGAATTCCTAGATGTGGATGCTTGACAGTAGTGTAAACGCAACCGTAGGCTGAAGGTGTCCAAGTAAGTTTTTGAGTGGCAGATCTAGGTTGCTGTGGCCTCTTAATGACGAGAAGACGTAAGGCTGGGTTTCTATGTTTTGCTGTTGGGAGTTGAATGCCTAAAGTTACTTTCTCAATATATAAATGTGTTTAAGAAGTTTCAGCATTCTTTGCAAGCTTTGTCATTTCGAACTGGTGTGTATAAGAGGCATTTATCAAGTGTATCTATTAGAAGTAAAAACTCTGTTGAAGGAAACCCAAGGAAATTACAAGCCAAAGTGAATAAATAATATGAATGTTGACGTCAAGAAGCATGTATGTCCCACTATACACTCTCTGACCCTTCCCCTTCCTTTGTAACAAAACACATAACAGTCTTAATAAATAGCGCCTGTTTTATATTTTGTGAATAAACTCACATAGGTGGGGTTCAGGGCTCTAGTACAGTCTTGTTGCAGAGCATGAGGGAAAACAGCTGATAGAAAGAGAAGGGGGAAAAATACCAGCAAACTTAATTTGACTTTTTAAATTAGTTTAATACCTTTAATTATGCTTCATTTTTTCAGATAAAAGAAAATAGAATTGTTCTGCTGATGTGGAGGGCTGAAAAAAAGACTTGATTTTTCTTTTTTTTAATTTACATCCCTTTTTCTTTCCTTCCAGGTTAAAAGGAGGAGAGAAATGTTTTCTAGCTAAAGACTGTTTCTAAGTACCAAAAAAATGCCCAGAACTTCAAATGTTTCCACCCATTCATGTCAAATATGTGGGGTCTTTGTCAATGAGAATTTCAGACAGCTCTGAACCATGTACTTAAAACATTTACAGTCCATAAAATAATAACAAAAAAAACAATTCTGGATGACATGAACATTTAAAGCCATTTCTCCTTTATCCACTATGGCTTTTATATATTAAGGCTGTCAAAATAGAAATATCCTCATCCTATCAGCTTCTAATTAGCCAGCTGACTTTAAAGACAAAACTACTGCATATTATAACCTGTATACCCATTCATAAAACTGTAGCCATTGCGTTATAAAGGGAAGTGCTCATACAGCAACAAACTGTTTAAGTTAACTGTGTAGATAAAATTCTAGAGTTATTCTCATTTTTAGTTTTTAGGTGTTATATGAGGGTCTTGTCCACCTCTCCCACAATTAAGAGACTGGCTATTGAGAAAGTGGTTTGTGCCCTAAAAGGGTAATATATAAACAAGGCAAGAACTTTATCATTTTGGGGCACAAGTCACTAATGGTGGTTCTCATCTCTTCTAATTTACAAACATCTCTCTTTAAGATGTCTAATCGTGGCCGGTCAGCTTAGGTTGCCTTTGTATTCAGTGGATAATATATTCAGTGAGACACAGGCACCACCAGATGGTGATTC
Organism: Phaethon lepturus; assembly: GCF_000687285.1. Classification (NCBI taxonomy): domain Eukaryota; kingdom Metazoa; phylum Chordata; class Aves; order Phaethontiformes; family Phaethontidae; genus Phaethon; species Phaethon lepturus. The sequence continues at coordinate 15,607 of NW_010542907.1, forward strand.
ATCTAATCTATTTTAGACACCTATTTTAAGACAAGATGAATCACCCAGTGAAGGGTCCTTTCTCATAGAATCATAGAAAAATTTAGATTAGCAGGGCCCTCTCAAAGTCACTGGTCCAGCCCCTTGCTCAAATCTGGGCTAACTTCCAAGTTAGATCAGATTGCTCAGGGCCTATTTAATCGAGTTTTGAAAATGTCCAAGGATGGGGAGTTCGCAGCTTCTCTGGGTACCTTTTTCAGTGCTGAACCACTTGTACTTTGATGCGTTTTTTCCTTATGTCTGATCAGAATTTCCTGCATCACAATTTGTGACCATTGTCTCTTGTTCGTTTGCTGTGCACCTTTGAGAAGACTCTCATGCTGCCTTCTCTACAACTCGCCTTTAGCTAGTTGAATTCAGCAATTGGCTCTTAGCCTTTTCTTTTTCAAGCTAACCTAACCCAGTTCCTTTAACATCTCCTTGTAGTACCTCCAGCTGCTTAAGTGACAGTCTCAGTTGTTTAGTGCTCCGCTGCTGTACTTTCTCCAGGTTGTCAACACCCTGTGGTATTGAAGTCCTTTTTTTGCAGAGCTGCTAACCAGTCAAACCAGTTGGTCCCCAGCTTGTATGGATTTTTTTATCTCTGATGACTATAAAGGAAGCCTGTGGTGACTAGACTTAATGCCAAAGTGAGGTCACGTAAATACCACCCTAAAAGCTGATTTCCATGGCTAGATTAAGTATTAAATTTGGATATGCTGCTATGCTTGTAGTCTTAAGCCTTGGAATCCTGCCTGCTTATTAAATGCTCAGAGTTTGGATGTACCAGATGGATGTGTTCTCAATAATGTGTCTGCTTGAACTGAGTACCACGAGGGTACTGGGACCTGTCAATGAATGTCTTTGACAGTGACTTGGAGGAGGTGATGGAGGGCTTGCTCTTAGTTTGCAGATGATACCAAACTTTGGGGGGGGACCAGTCAATATGCTTAAGGGCAGATCTACCATCGAGGGACATAGACAGGCTGGAGGGATGGGCCAGCAGGAGCTTTATGAAATTCAGCAAGGACAAATGCCAAGTCCTGCACCTGGGAAGAAACCCTGGCTTGGAACAGTACCGGCTGGGGAACAACTCTCCAGAAAAGAACCTGATGGTCCTGGTAGACAACAAACTGAATATGAGTCAGCAGTGTGGCCTGGCAGTGAGGGTGGCGGCCAACAGCATGCTGGGCTATATTAACAGAAGTATGGCACACAGGTAGAGGGATGTGATTATCCTCCTCTACTCAGCAATTGTTAGGCTGCTCCTGGAGTATTGTGTCCAGTCTTGGATCCCCAAATACAAGAGAGACATTGCTAAATTGTAGTGAGTTTAGAGGAAGGCTACCAAGATGGCTAGGGCTGAAGCACTTGGCTGGTGAGGAGAGGCTGAGAGACTTGGGCTTGTTCAGTCTGGAGAAGAGGTAACTTCAGGTGGGCCAAATGGCAGCCCCCTAATTTCTAGAGGAGGTTATTGAGAAGGTGGAGCCAGGCTCTTCACAGTAGTGCACTGTAGAAGGACAAGAGACAATGGGAAGAGCTTTTTCACTCTTGAGGACAGTCAAACAGTGAAGTAGGTTGCCCAGGGAGGTTGTTCAACTTCCATTCTTGGAGGTTTTCAAGACCCAACTGATAAAGCCCTGAGCAATCTAGTCTGATCTTAGCTGACCGTGCTTTGAGCTAAAGGTTGGACTAGAGACCTCCAGAGATCTCTCCAATCCAAATTATTCTATGATGCTACGAATTGCATTTAGCACCTTCATCTCATTTTTTAAAATTATTTTTGTTTTTTTCCCTTTGGGGAGAGGAGGCAGGTGCAGGGATTATATTTTCTTGTTTAAACTGTTGTGCAAGAAATGAGAAATAAGTCTGCAAATTGGTGAAAATATGACATTTAGGCATGTCACATTTCATATATTTCCGTATGTTTCAATTGCTATGTTCCTTATTTCTATACAGCAATTAGGCCTTTTTAAAAAAGTATCTTTGAAAAGCGGTAGTTACTAAAGGAACCCCCAGACAAACTGGTTAAAATGCAATCCATACATTTTCTAGATATAGATAGAAATACTGCTTTTCAGCCTAATGAGATTGTCCTTCATGCAGTCCAAAAAACACTTACGAGTACAGTGTTTCTCCATTCTGCTCTTTTCCTTTAAACAAAAATTCCACTGGGCTAAATTCAGCTCTGCAGTTACTCTGATCTCAGACGTATCTCTGCAATCTTGCAGACTCAGCTTTAGTGGGGTATAAAAAGAGCAGCAGTTGAATAGGTTCTTTAGACATTAATGGCTATGGCTAGCAGGTCATTTCCAGAACTCAGTTTAAATATTTGAACGTAGAATTAGAAAAGTATCATGCTTTAAAATGAAAGCCCAGATGAACATACTTCCATGTTCAGTCTTGTTCCAAAAAGCAGTCCTCGATGTCTATGGATCTTCATGGCAACACCATCCAGCACCTCATACTCAAAGTTGGGATAGAACGAGTGGCAGGAAGGAGTAAAAGGGCTGTTTCTATTCTTAAGCGTCCTGGATCTTTTACCTTGCTCAGTGGATCTGTGAACCTGTCTCAAAGGGATAAAATCAGCCCTGGAAAGAATATTTTGTCCCAGCCACTGCCTGGGGCTCTGGGCAGACCTTGCTAAGCCGTAACACTGTTAAAAGGATGCTCATGACCCAGGCAACAAACTTCAGAAGGAGGGGACAGTTTCTTTACTTAGGTTCTCTTCAGCCTCAGCTGGTTAGTACTGAATGTGATTAACTCCTTTCAAACTGGCTAGCAGTTGGAGGATCTCTAGCCTTCCCCAGAGCTGTGCCGTTCGTACAACGTGACTCAGCTTCCTGAGGCTGTAAAGGCAAGCTGGCTGAAAATCCCCGTTCTGCAAAATTGTACCTGTATGCCTGCTCACTTGCTAGCATGTGTAAAGACTACCTGCCTTAGTGGTATCTGTATTGTTTATGCCCTGCAAAGCTGTATTCTCACCATCTTCAAAACGGCGTCAACATGCTCACATCTAGGCGACGGCTCAGGTATGTTATGAGCCTTCCTATTGCCCAGACGGAGCATGTATCTCATTTCCTTGGGGAGCCAAGGTGAGGGGGATGCTTGCCCAGGTCCCACCCTGAGAGAGGAATCGGGGCTCACCTGGGCTGTGTGCTTGCCTCCAAGAGGTGGGAAATTACCTTGTAGGTGAGGTTTAGCTGAGTTAACTTTTTGAGGGAAATTATGTTTGCCCATCGGGAAAATAAATGGCTTCACTAGAATGTATGGAAAATTTATTTTGGGGTATGTTAATTATATCAGGAAATACCTTTGTTTGAAGAGCAGAACCCCAGGTTCACTGGGGTTTTGAGCAGGGATAAGTGATTGTTGCTGGACCTGAGGACGGTATACAGGTATCTCATGGGGACTGTGGTCTCCTGGTAGTGTAGGAGAATAATTTTTACCACATTCAAAAAAATTCCCATTCACATCACACAAAGTAGCTTTTCTAGCTGGTGGCTTTGACTTTTTCCACTTGTATTGAGTAAAATAACTGGAATTACCCTGCAAGGCCTTACATGACTCCCTGTCTAATTGATGCAGAACCTCCGGTGCCGTACAAGTGTGTTGGCTGCAGACTTTTCCTGTATATTTGTCAGGCTTCCCCAGAGGCACACTCGAGCTTTGTCCTGTGCCATCTTACATGAGTAACCGGTGTGTTTTGAAATTCCGCCTACATAGTTTCTGCACGCTGACTGTGGTTCACAGCACGCTGTACCTTAATTCCATACCTGGTGAATGTAGCCTAGCTGTCGTGGCTCATGCTAATTGGTGCCATCTGAAAAGGTTCTGTGTATCACAGAGGACACATTTTATTTTCTTCTTCTTCTTTTTTTTTTTTTTTTTTGGCCTAACAGTTTGCCAAAAGCTCTTTGAGGTAGGAACTTCATCTGTTGTTTGGCGTTTGCATAGCATCTAACAAAAAAAGATTCGAACCCATGAGCAGGAGCCGCAGGTGCTTTTCTGGTACAGGTGCAAAATGCTAAAATGCTTGCTTTGCCAAATTTGAAGGGATTTCCTTGAGTCAAGCTTAGAGAAGCCCAAGCATACAGAAACCCTCTGTATGTTGAGAGATATGAATTGATTGAAGCTGGATGATGATCATATGCTGTTTCTAGATACATAACTTCTAAATATATCTAGTTACTTTGCTTTCCTGATAAGGTAAGCCTACAATAGTGAAGGTTGCATAATTTCATTAAAACGGGGTGTTTCCTTTCTTCAAGAGGTAGGTTATTGGTTATACTTAACTAGCATTCTGATAGCTTAATCGCATTTCATTGAAAAATTTTAGTATCTCTTATTGCAACGGAGCCATAAATATATATAGAAAAAGTACAATTGTAAAAACAGAAACAATCTCCAAAACCCCCTATTTTCCCCTTAAAACAGATTTGGTCAACATCTAATTTATGAAAAAAATCAGTATTGGCATGTAGTCTTGTTTTTTTCTGAGAACATATAAAGTAAATTCTTCAGTGAATTTGAATTTAATTAAAAGTAATATTCTTTTAAAGAATTATAAAAATGAAGTTGTTTTTTTTAAACTTGAATTATTTTTTTAACAATAAGATAATCCTTCTGTCTGTCAGCTGATAAATTTCACTGGTGCTTTGTACGCAGACTATACCAAAGGCTTTAAACCAGTTGGCGTATGTAGGTAGTCATAGCTGTGCTTCTCTGGAACTGCGATGAAGTTCTTCAAGCATCTGTTTTGATTAAAAACCAAAACACCTTTGAGGTGTCTTCATGATGAAGAAAACGTAAGAAATGTGAGGTGGATGTAACCAGAGCAGTGAGAGGGGTTGCCACAGAACCTACAACAGTCACTCCATGAGGTGTGAATTAAAGCAAGTTGCGGATCTTCTAAAACGCCTCTTTTGCACAGCGAAATCCAAACCATATGAAGTGTAAGGCTGTCCTAGAAGTGTTTCAGCTTTGATGAGCTTTCACTGAAACCCACGCTTCTTGCTGGCTTGCTGTCTGTGCTGCAGGCTCCAGGGCCTCCACGCTTGGTGGACTGGGCAGCTGCTCCACGGATGCTTCTCCAGGCTGGGGGACTCCCTCGCGCTTCCAGCTGTGGCAGCTGCT
>NW_010542907.1:20776-62322 GCF_000687285.1 Phaethon lepturus
ACATCTTGGTATCAGGACTCTGAGGCTTCTTGCCAGCTGCCCCCGAACTCTGGCAGCAGCCCTTGCACTCGGGCTTTGGGAGGCTTGTTCCCCCCCTCCAAGTGGGGAGCGTATTGCAGAGTTTTTGTAGCAAATTCTGAGCCCTGACCAGCTGTCCTAGCAACTACCGTGTTCAGCCAAGTGAGTTGGATACCCTGGAAAAAACTGTTCAGATGCTGACGTGTGTTGACATGAACCAATCATTGCCATATTAAAAAAAAAAACCCAAACCAAACCCACCAAAAAAAAAGGGGGGGGGGAAGAAATCAGAAAATGTGCCATTACTTGTGAGCAGCTTCTCATTTTCATGCCTGCTAGTGGGGTATATTTCACAGCTGGTTTTTTCCTCGTTTCTGCAGCTGGGAGGTAGGAAGCCTGGGAACGTGTCCTGAGCTCGCACCAAGCTCTGCAGTGGAAAGTTCTTTAGGAGCCTCGATAACCCGAGGTGACAGCGTTTGAAGCGAGTCACAACCAGATGCAGACAGCCGCTTGTGGTGGCTTGTGTGAAGAGTGCTCGTCTCGTGTCCGTCACGTTTTCCGTGTGTATTTTCCCCAGCGGGGCCGCTCCTCTCCGTGAAGAGACGGGGGTCCTGCCTCGCTCTTGGGGTGCGTGGGGAGCTGGCGGGGCTGGGTCGGTGCTTCACCCCCTGACTGCCCTGCACCTGCACGTCGGGGGGATGTGCTGCAGGCCCCCGAAGGCGTTTTGGATGGTTTCTACGCGTAGCTGGGGCGGGGGGGGGGAGCGCAGACCTTCTCAGAACCGTAAAAGAAACAGCTGGACTGCGGCAGCAGCTTCCCATGTAAACTTAGGATCTCTTCTTTAATGGCTGTGAGCGTTCTTTGCAGCAGGTGGGTGTGTGGCAGGAAGGAAGTGCTTTAATGGTGTCTTTTTGGACCAATTTTAAACAAAAAGCGAAGGTGTTTTCGCAACTAAAATACGTGCTGCCGAAGGGACAAAACCACTTCCGGCATTCATCCTGCAGTCAAATGTCAAATAAAGATACGGTCGTCTTTTACGGAAGGCTGTTCTATTGCTGTATAGCTGGTGGTCAGTTTTGCAAAAACATCAGAAAGATTTTTAACGTATAATTTTGAATTTTGTCCTTTGACAAATTGAAGTGGGGGACAGTGATCTATATACCCCTCAACATAGATATTCTGGACAACGCAATTAAAAATATCCTTCTAGTTCTAAAGCTTTTATTTTGATTTAATTTTATTTTTACAAGCATGCATGTCAAATTCAACTTTTCCCTGTGTGCGTGTGTCATTGCCCTCTACTGGAGAGATTTAGCATAATTTTTTGAGCAATGCTGCCTGCTTGTTCGGAGTCTGGTTGTTACTTCAGCGTAATCGGAAGATGTATGCCTTCACACTCCAAGTATTTAACAAACACATGGAAATATCTCTGTAAGGTGGGTAGGTTTGTCTTTGTATTCTGTGTGTTTAGTCAGTAGTTTTCTGGTTTTAATTTGTAACAAAAACCTCTCATAAAGCTGATGTTTTGAGACCTCTGTTTATTTTGTGGAAAGTTATGCAAGGTAAGACTGCTTATCCTTATTATGAGCAATCACTTATACGGGATGGATGTGGAAAATTCTCTTCTGATTTTGTAAAATCTCCCAAACATTTCCTAAAATAAAAGGATTCTGAAAATGACATTGGCAGTGAAAATGTAACTGTAATGGGCAATGTACTCGTGTTGTAGTTCACGGCTAGGTCAATGTCATATATTGTAATCCTTAAAATGTTTTTAATGAACAGGATTACAAATGGGCAAATAATTAAAAATAACTGTCTTGCTGTTTTCACATGGCAGTCTGGGGGCTTGATCCTGCCTTGTGCCCAAAGAGCTGAAAGCAAGCCCCTGCTTACTGACAGCTTGGGCAGGATCAGCTCTTTTTTTGGTTAGATGTCTTTGCGTTATCGGTGGCTGACTTTCTGCTGTTTACTGAACCTTGCCTGGAGCTGGTGTCGTTTCACACTGAGCAGGGACAAGATTTGACTGTCGGCTGCTTTGCAGATTTGAGCTCTGGGGTTTTTTGGGGGGAGGAGAGGTGGGAAATAATCGCACGTTGCACCCCTCATTTAGTGAGGGTTGCTGCACCGTGCAGCTTTCCGTACGGGACAGAAGAGCAGGTTTGGCCGGAGTGGGAAGAAGGTGGCAGCTGTCAGGCGCCAGTGGCGTTTGGCTGGGAGCCTTGTTTGGGGATGCTTTTCCCCCATCTGCTCCCCCGCTTGCTAGCTGTCCTCTTCTGTGGCTAGATGGGTATCGAAACACACTAAATGGAGAGGAAAATATTGCTGCTGTCTCCAGAGGCAGTGAAGTCGAACTTTTAGTGCCACACAGAGAACTTTTGGTGAAACAGAAGGGAGCAAGAAGAAACAGGCGCTATACGATACATAAGGATCTCAAAGGTGGGAGGGTGGCAGGCAGGGACGAGAAGGGAGCAGCAGCTTGCTGAGCGAGGATCTACTACTGGAATTCCTTGAGGACTGGTTTTGGGTCTCCTGTGTGTAATGTTTTGATGTTGAGCTCGGGCACAAAAATTGGGAGTAATGATGAAATTGGATGATGGCAGAAACTTCAGAAGCACTGTAAATACAGAGGAGGGTTAGGCTATCACAAAGAGAAAAATGGACTATCCTGAGGGCTCCAATAGCAGTAGAAATGGGATAAGATTTAATAATGCAGAGAGAAAGGTCGTATTGAAGTTTCTTTCTGGTCCTTTTCTCATCAAGTAGATGTGTAACAGACACAGGTCTGCAGGCCTAGGTGTCTGAGATATGGTAGTCAGCATAGTTCATTTTAAAGTGGAAATTGATTTTAATAAATTTAATGGTATGCTGCTGCCAAACTGCCATGACTTGATTTGTAGCAGATTTTAGGACTGACTTTGGTCAGCGATGGTGTATCATCTTCTGAGTTGTGTGGTTTTATGTATCTCCTCTTTATTGAATTACTTTTTTACAGTTATAAACACAAAACAAAACAGTAAAGGAAGATGGGAGAGTAAACTTTCTTCTTGGGACAGTATGCGCAAGAAAGATGGCATAACTTTTAGGTAGCAGAAAACGTCTTGAATGACATAAAAAAATAATTTAACTCTGTAACTTCTAGGTAGCAGAAAACATCTTGAATGACATAAAAAAATAATTTAACTCTTCAACCAAAATCTGCCTTAGCTTGTTCCTGCATATTTTGTAAGCTTTTTCGGAGACTTGGAGCATGTAACAGCCAGACTGTGGGTAACTGTTCAGGTTTTCAGAGAATTTCCAGTGTTCCCTTTCCTTTACCTCTTTGGAGCTTGGGAAAGGAAGAGACTTGGATACCAGATGTTAATGAGGGTACACTGAATGTCTCAGTGATTCTCTCTGTTGAATCAGACTTACTGAAAATCTGAGTGAATTAAGAGGATTGTTTCAAGTTGTACACTGCATTTTGGAATTTGTTGCTGGCTGATACAAAAGTAGATCAGGGGGCAAAGAAACATGACTTCTGTGTTTGCCATCGTTGGCATTGACAACAAAAGAAAAAGGAGGTTCAACATCTCGACAGTAGAAAAGGCATACAGTTAAATGATATGCAGATGGAAACTTTACCTGGGCTTGGAGCAATCCTTGCTATTTTCTCTAAAGTGTTTTAGAACAACAGTATGCTATTATGGCAGGAGCACTAAGAAGCAATATGGAATGAGACCTGAAGGGAAACGAACCTGCACTGAGTCACCTATAAAGTGACGTGCAGATGTTTCCAGTTTGCCAGAAGTTCTGATGTATTCATTAGAACTTGTGTATATTAAGATATGTATCATTGTGCACCTAGTACTATCTAAACAGAAACATCTAGGCAGAGCTTAATCTCATTGACATTTCAGAAACAACATTTTTTACTAACACTTTACTGTGATGAATTTGGATATTCAAGAAAACAAATTAGCATAATTGCATACAGGATATGTAGCTTTTAGACAAGGCATCAGGTTATAAATGAAACTCGGTTCCATCTAGCTAGGAAGCACTATGTTTGGATATATAATCTGACTCACTCACTACCAGTGCTCTAGCCCTTACTATGTTATGCCATTCAGAAGGAGAATATCTTGAAACACGTGTGAACTACTTTTAGCTTGCATTTAGGAAGGGATAGGGTTGAAAGGAAAAAGGAAATTAAGGGCAAGAGAAAAAAATCATGTTGTGTGTCTCTTTGAAAAGTTTGGATGATATATGGTGGTTATTCGAGGTAGCAAGAGCTAATAGGAAGTAATTTTTACCAAAAGTCACAATGTTATGTATAGGACAGATGTTGCTGCTGTATTAGTGTTGGAATCTGGAAGAGATTTACTACGTAATCTTGATTTTTTTTTTTTTTTTTTTTTAAAAAAAACCAAACCACTAATGTAAGTCATACCAGCAGTGGATGCTGAGATGAATAAGGAACTTGTAGACTGGCAGGATGGTTTCAGTACTCTACACTTTCCAGAATATGTCAGACAGCAGAGACAAGCGCTTTATGCATCCTGGAATTGGAAGATGCTTCTGAGAATGGAGTGGTAGTGGAGATCAGGAGGGCAGGTGATGGCTGAAAACACACTGGAACAGCAGATGTTTTTTCCATAGGCAGCGTGATAAAATTGAGACAAACTGATGGGTATTGTCATACAGACACAAAGTACGTGGAAGGATCTTCTTTGTTGATGACTCCCATTGCTGTCCCAGAAAACCAAGCTAAATAATTCTTGCCTGTCATAAATGTGAGACTGTAAGTCTAGGGAGATTGCCAATACATCAGAGTTAAGTTCATGAAGTGGGGATGCATTTGTTCAAAAATTTACCACCTGCATTCCTGAAAAAGTTCACTTAAGATCTAATGATGAACAAAAGGTAACTGAAGTACCTTAAAAGCAACAAATTATTTGCCAGCCTCACTAGCGAATGTGATGCCTTTCTTCTCACTCCATGGACTGAGCGAACAAACCCTAGACTTCATCACAGCTCATGTAACCTCTGAAGGAAAAGAAGTGGGCTGGAACAGTACAACTTCTGAGGGTGCTGGGGTCAGTCAGGAGGGAGCAGTTAGGAATGGAGCTGTCTCAGGAGGGAATCGGACAGCAGTGGGGGCTGTCCAGTAAATGTGTCCTTCATGCTGTGTGGCTGGGCTGGGGTCAAGGCAAGCAGAGACAGTGAGGGCACTGGTGACAGCAAAAGGGGGGTGTCGGGGCGCTGGACATGAGGGATGACTAAATACGGAAGGCAGGTAGTTATCAAAGCACTTTGCCATTCGCTGAAGGGTAACTGCAAACATCTTGAAATGACAAGGGCTTCAAATAAACCCATGCTTTCTCTCTTCCTCAGGCAATCTCGTAAGTGCAGTTTGAAAAGACAATTCTTCCACCTAAACTTTGTGTTTCACAGGCTCTGTTCCGAGCAGCCTTGTGTCTTCCAGTCCAGAAAATACGGTACTCTGCCTGGAAGGTTTGGAGGAAAAACATAAGGAATCAGTGTTTTAGGTATAAAGTAGTATAAATTCTTCCATTTGGACCAAATAACACAGTGGCTGCTTGCTGTGAGAAACTCAGTCGTGCATGTACTGGGCAAAATTTTCTGCCTGTCTCCCATTTACTAGTGAGAGATGTCACTAGCTATTTTAAGCGTGTATCTCTGTTTTTGTAAGAGGCAGCACTCTTCTGACTGGTGTTAGCTTGTGTTCTTTTGTCTAAATCACTCTAGGGAAACTCAAGTTTATGGCCTGAGTAAAATCTTAATGATACACAGAAAACATGTTCAAGTGATATGCTCATGTAATCTTCATAAAGTCTACGCTATAAATGCCAAGAAATCAGGGTCACTTCAAATAATTTAGATTAGAGTCTCTTTGAACTGAGTGGCTTGTTTCAGAGCCAATATCCTGCTTTTCCTACGAGCAAGGAAATCCTGCTGAGGTCAGTACAATTCTAGGCATACATGCCAGGATATTGGAGAGAGAACTTGTCGCACTGACTTGGATTGGAGAACACTATCTATCTTGCCTCTGCAGTTCCAGGACTCTGGAATTTGCTCTATTTGTTGCTTCAAAATATTCGGTGATCTTGCAGTCACTCTGGAGAAGAAACTTGTTTGACAGGATTTTGGATGGGACTAACCACACATGCCACACAGCAACAAAAGGGTGGAGTGGCAGAAGGGAGTTTTTATTTTGTTTTTCTTTCCATAGATGGCAAGTTGGCAGAATTCTTTGCAGAGCCATCATTTTAGATGCTGCTGGAATTCTGTTCAAATACTGTAAGAAGACTGCCTTGAAGATTTTGTTGTTTTAAACAGGGGAGAAAAACCACTTAGTTAAAGCACTGGACCTGTGCATAGAAAGGAAGGTGAGTGTCATTATTCCTGCTTCACTCAAGTTCAAGTTCCTCAAGGAACTGAAGCTTAGGGAAGAGCCTGGCTTGCCCAGGATCATGCAGCGTAGAGAATTGGATGGAGCGGTAGAACCGGAATGCTGCTCTCTTACTCTGAAGCAACATCCAGTCCAGTAGAGAGTAAGGCCTTGGTAGCAGGACCTTACTGTCGCTAGGTTCATTTAAAATTATGAAAACTTCCATCCCCAAAGACCTGCTCAAATCAAACTTTTTTGAAATGAACACTTTCGGTTTAATTAGAATAATGTGAGAGAGACAATCCAGACTTGCTGCTACTAAATAAATATGTATCTAGAGCACAGCTTGGTTCCCCCTCTCCCCCCAATTGAAATGTGCTGGAAAAGGCTAAAGCCAGTAGCAAATTTACAGTCTGTTCTTCCAAAATACTTAATGTATGAAAAATCTGAGAGGAAAAGAGGGAGGGGTGATAACTGTACATGGTCGTCTTTTTTCCTCTGTTGTAATTTCTGGAATGATTTTGCATACTGTTTGACTGTAAATTCACATTTAAAGTAGAGTTACAGCATTGGTGTCAGCCATGGTTATGGCTTTGGCACCTAGTGTGTAGTGATGATTTTTTCACCTGTTTTGATTTCTGAGGCTTTAGAGTCCTTACGCTCTGCATCAACAGATTGCAGATGAGAAATTGGTTGTAGTCTTTCCCAGCAAAATCTGTAACGATTATTTCTTTTGTATGGTTTTTATTTTGGTAGAATGCTTATCTATTCAAAAGTTAAGGTTCCCATAGCAATGTTAACATGGCCACATTGCACATATGCAGCGTTTTCAATAACTGTTAATTTATGCTCTGCTATATATCTTAAATGTTGCTGAATTACTGTTGCTGTGGGAACCTAAACTTGTGAGCCTCCTGACTTCTTTGCCTAGCTTAATGCCCAATTACAAAAATTTGCAGTGGAAAAATGGTGCTAGCATTGAACTCCGTTCTTAATCTCCTGAGAGTTGCATATGTTAGAAAACATTGGGCAAAGTCGAAAGAGATTTTGAACGTTATTTTCAAGTGAAGGGTTTTAAATTTTCCTTCTGTCTAAGCTAGTTACCCTAGAACAGATAGCACAATAGCTGCACAGTTCGGGGTATGCCCCTAGTTCCTTCAGAAATCAAGTGGTGGTGCAGCCAGTATGTACCCCTCCCAGCGTTTACCTCTGCAGGCAGGGCTTTTTGTGGTGTACACCAGGACCATCCTTGGCAGCAATTTCTGATCGTGTGAGTTTAGAGAAGGCATTCAATGGCATGAGTAGTACTTTCATATCCCGTGATGAGGTACACTGACCAGCAGTAATACTTGTAGCATGCTCTGGAAATCTCATGACGTACTTGTGATTTCCTTCATGGACTTTTGTATATGTGATTTAGGAGAACTATGAGCCATAGTTCTTGTAAGTGAATTGCGGGTTCTTTTTGGAGTTAAACAGCAGGGGTCTCCAGTTGTGTAACAAGATCTTCTGCACTGTTCCTTCCAGTAGCACTATGGCTTAAGGATTCGCCTGTATGAGGAAAATTGATTGGCAGGACTGTTCTCTTCTAGCTATTAGGCTATAATTTAACTGTTCCAGAATAACTCCCACATGTGGATAAAATATTCCAAAATAAAAATGATTTTATTCTATAACAATTATTTCACTTTGGAAATGGAGTAATTATCCCAGAATAAAATAATCACTCTACTTCCAGAGCAGAATAATTATTACAGAATCAGAGATGCTTATTTTGGATGAGTGCACGAGCACTGAGGAGCTGTTATGGAGACGTTATTTTACTTTATTTGCCTTCCCTAGTGTTCACGGGCAAGTGAATGCTGCTGGTCATACTGTGCAACTGGTGGCCTTGACGTTGTGTTGGGGAACGTATGTGCTGCAAAGATGGGTCTTCAGTCATATAACCAAAGGCTTCAGGTTAAAACACCATCTTAGAGTAGCAAGTCTTTGAGCTCTGTGGGTATTTTTAGGGGTTGATTAATAGTACAGGTGATTCAGAAATAGTTGATTTAAATAACATGTCCATTACTAGCATGACGCAAGGCTTCTTGGGGGTTTTTAATCGTAAGAAGCCCTGCTGATGGGGCTTATCCAGGGCCACAGGGTTGGCAATTGAAGCCATGCTGAAGTGAGAATGAGAACGTGCCTGTAGGAGATCGCTTAGGCAATGGAAAAGGCTACTGAGGGGAAAGGGGGGCTTGCCCTTTATTAGGGCCTTCAAATCAAGATGTCGAGGAGCTACCCCTGCCCTAGCCAAACCAGGCTGTCCTGCCCAGGAGAGGAAGAGCAGCCGGGGGCTGCAGAGGCCACAGCAGCTGCCGGCCCGAGCTCAGCTGGGCGCGTGCCTGGGGCAGGAGCGGGAAGTCTTGGGATGCCGGCGTCTGAGGGAAACTTGACATATTTCCAGAGTCGGTGCGGTTCACTGGTGACGACATACAATCGCTGTCACCTAGGAAATGAAATGCGTTCCCATGGCAACCCCAAGGCTGTGTTATTACTCAGCTTCAAAATGTTGACAGCTGGAAAAAGGTCTCTTCAGATACCACCCCCTGCCCCAAGGGTTTTTTTTGCCCCCCTTAATAAATCGCTTTGTTATTTAATCTGAAACAGGAGAAAGGCATATGTTGAACTCAGGATGCTTCGTGGAAATAAACCTGTGGAAGGAAAAAAAAATGCAGGATGTTTTACTCACTAAAAGACTTCACTGTCTCCTAAAATAGTTCCAGATCCTGTGAAGGTAATTTTAATGAAGAGTATGGCACTTCAGTTGGCTTAAATCATCAGACAGCTCCTGAAATTATTTTGCTGATCCTTTTACATAGTTTGAATCACTCTGAAAGTCTCCAGCTGTAAACTGTAGCTTTGTTTTGTAACCATATAAATAACTGGGAAATGAAACCTTCATTTTACAGTAGTGCGAGTGGAGACATGCTTGCTATATGCTGCTTTCAGCACTTCTTCCGTATTTATTTTCTGTGCTCTTTTTCCTTCAGTTACCTGCCCAGGTCTTCTCGTCAGTCCTACTGGCAGCACCTGTGCATGCATGGACACACTTCTCAAAGCAATAGATATGGACTTGTAGGGAGTAAATGCTGAAGTCAGTTATTTGTGGCAAAAAGGATCATGCTTCTTGCTGAGAAGCTCAGTGACAGCAATGAGGGCTTATGGCCCCAGGACGTGATGCTGTTTCTATGGGGCTATGTCCCATACCTGTGTGACTTTAGTGAGGTTGCGTGGAAGGGAGGAATTTCATCACAGTCGTTCTCAGCTTGTTCAGGTGTCTTTTTCTTGCTATTTCAAGTCTTATCAGTGTTGACAGTGCCTCTGATACTCACATTTTCTGCACATTTTTATCAGGACTCCCTGCTTCTTTGTACTAACATTAGGACCAACCTATGAGGAACACAATTTCTCTCCTATAGATAGTGCTTTTTGGCACTATTTGTTGCTAGCTATTTCTCCACCTTTTTAACACCTCCAGTACTAATTTTCTTCCATTAATGCCATGTAGCAAATAATTCATTATATCAAACACTTCTCAAGTAGATGAGAAGTACCACTTCTGATTTTTGTTTGGGATATTTTGTGTTGTCTTGTTTGTTTTTTTTTTTCTTTTTTCCTAGATTACTTTTAAAAAGATCTGTCAGGTTAAACTAGCAGTCTATCCTTATCCTATTTTCTTTTCAGCTCCATGTCATCTTTTATCCTTTGTTTTGAGATCTGTTGTAAATCCTTGCATGCAAGTAAGATTCCATGGCTGCTTGGATCCTTCCTCCCCACCCCTCTTCTGAAGTGAAGGTCCTATGTCTGCTGTTCTTCAGTTGGCATCTCCCTGTGCCTGACTTCATTAGGAAGATGCAGAGCTGCACCAGCAATTTTAGTGTTTGGATCTTTCAGAGTCCTAGCTTGGTTACCTGTGTCCTTCCCCTGTGTGTACTGACACATCTGTGAGTACACTGAGTTTTGGCTTGCTTGCAAAATTTGTTTCCATATCTTCATTCTCTTTAGTTATCCTGTTATAACAGACGTCTTCATTATCATACTTACTGGTAACTCAGACAAAGCATTCACTTAGACTTGAGACCATACCCATGTTATTTTTTGCATTGTTCCAAATGCAATGTGCCCCTTCTTTTTCTATCTTTATTCTCTTATTTATGTAGCAAAATAACCTTCCCTTTCTCCCCCAACACATACCAAAGTATATCTTGGCTTGATTTTTTATAATCTTCACTTATCCTTTCCCTTCTTGATCTCTGGTATTAAGAAGTTGGCATTCCTTGCCATTTCACCTCCTTTTCCATTACTTGGTAGGCTTTCCACTTGGTATCCTCCTTCAGGTAGTTATTCATCCACTAGATCTGATGCCCCTTAACAGAAGACCTCCTAATTACTGAAAATATAATTTCAGTATTTATACTCTGGGTGCCTCTGACTTGGAGAAGTTCCAGACCTGCTTGACAGTCAAGTCTGACATCCTCAGTCCATCTGATTTTACTAATAGAGTTTATCAAAGCTGTCTGTTTTCCTTGTACAACTCTGTTGTGGACTTGCTTTCTTTGTACTTAGAGTTGATTTAAACAGGGACCTCTTGTGATCCTTCCGTCCAAGGTCATATTCTACATCTAGATTTTCTATAATGTCCTTGCTGCTCACCAAAAGCAAATCTAAATTTGCTTTCGTTACTGCATTGAATAGCTGAAGAGGTCAGAGTAGCTGATTGTATCTGTCATCTTTAGCTCCTTAATTGTATGAGAAAAAGGTTTTTTATTGTTAATATTATTACTCCTTGCTAATGCTGTTGAACAAAACCTATCATTTTCCTGTGAGAAGATGTATTTATTTCACTGTAAAATGCTGAAATTAAGCTTCTGATGTAGTCTGAAAGAAAGCAATCTGCAATAGCTCATGATTTTCCATTTGGTGAAATTTTGTGTGCTCATTGTAAGTATTAAAATTTACACGTAGTGCCACTTCATTCTGGATCAATTGACAATCAGTAATATGTGGACAAAAATAGATGGTGATTCCTGTACGTTGAGAAGCTGGTGTGGATTGTTGCAGTGTTTCACTGTCTGCGCTAAAACTACTGCTACTTTAAATGGGCATCAGAATTTCTCCCATGATGTTTTACCTATGCTTTTCTGAGGAATCTTTCTTCTGGAAAGGTAAAGCTATTTCAGTGCCTATCTCACTGTTAACTCTGCTTGTAAGGTTGATATTGGCAACACTCCTGTCAGCTGCTGATTCGGAAGGTGCTGACTAACCTAGCCACTGTCAGGTAATCTCTTGACTGTGACCTCGAGTCAGTTGAGATGTTCTGAGGTTGTAAAGAGACGAAACGACAGATTAGTCACAAGGCCCACTGGAAAGGAGTAAACCTTCACAAAGAAGATAGAAAATCTTGTCACAGAATTTGGTTGTGTTAATGTAGCCTAACGCTCAGAGATAACTTGAAATAGAAGTTAGGTTTCTAACCACCTTGGGAGATAGCAAGCACCAGTAGAACAGGACAAGCGTTCTCTGTTGGGCGCTGATCAGAACCGCGTGGGAAGGTGGAGTCATAACAAAAATAAGAACAGCACGGATGCAAGGTGCATTCTCCTTTGTCAGGTACTTAAATGCAGATATCTGAGGTAACGTTAAACACTGATTCTAGGAGGGATATTTTTTTCCCCAGCACTCATTAAAACCAGCAAAGGTGAAAATACTTGAATAGGCGTTAAATATTTGAGGAGTGATTCAGGGACCAAAGCGCAGACATGCATGTAATGCGGTTTTCAGTTTCCTGTGGTACCTGAGACATGGGCAAAGAGATGGCAGATGCAACGCGGGGTTTATGGGAGACCCACCCTCTTCTAGGGCAGCAGGTGAAAGCCTGAGTGAATGCCTTCTGACTTCTAAAATACTCATGCATACCTAAATTTAAGCACTTGAGTCCCTCTCCAAACAGCTCTGTGGATCTAGGCTGTACCCTTTGGTGTCACTGCTCTATTGGATGCTCATTTACTGAGTCCATTCACACAAATAACTACGTGTGCTACAGCTGTGCTTGCAAGTTTCATTTTCTTGTCATTTCCTCTCAAACAATAAGCTTTTCAGGTGCTATGAGAGCTGTGAGTCCTTGCTGTTCTGCCTGACCGTCCTTATTCTTCTTTCAAAGGAAGATCCTTCTCCCAAGCTCACCAGGGAAAAGGAGAGACTGTGATAAGGTCATTGATTCCTCTTTGCTGACCTTGACAGAAGGGGAAGGGATTAGAGATCTAATTTTTATTTTATTTTTGTAAGCTTCCTGACGATAGAGGACCACTTTTTTTTCTTCACTTCAACTTCTTCCCCCATCCCTCATGTTTTTCATTAGCCTTTTTTCCCCCTAGGTCAACATCCTGTCTCTGGTTATTCTATAAGGTGTATCTCCCTAAGCCTATGTAATCATTGGAGGGCAGAATGTCCTGCAAGCTTAGCAGACAGTCCTGTTTCTGACTAGTGAGTCATAGTTTGCAGACTGATCACGGTGAAGACCAATAAGATATTAGAGAACAGGGAGATTAAGGGAGGGGGGGAAGGTTGCTGAGCAACAACATGACATAAGCATGGTTACAATCTATTTTTACAGCAAGAAGGTTGCAGAACACTATAGAAAACGTTTATTTTCCAGATCCTTATTCATATCTGGGATGACAGTGGCCTAGAGGGAAGAAATACCGTGCTGACTTGGCTAGTAGCTGCACCCTTATAATTGCCTCATTGTATGGCCAGCAGTTGGCAGGAGATTAGAAGAAAACAGTCATATACAATGGTCATCTCACAGTTTTTGAGGGAAAAGGCCATGACTATAACACATGTAGAGATAGTAAAAAAGCACAACTGCCAGTAACATCTGGAAGTCACTTTTCCCCCACGTATCAGATATATGAAATATTCTTTTTATTTTTTTTTACAAGTCCAAAATATGTTAGCATAAATTTTCTTTGGACAGCCAAGATGTCTGTCATATAAATTGTTCTGTGCTTGAGACAAGGGCCTGAGCATCTTTTCCAGCTTTTCTTTTCCCATACCTTCCCAGGAACAATTGTGGCCCTTGTCACATTTTATGTCCAGAATGGGCTAACTGTAATCATGCAATTTGTCACCCTTTTCTATGGGGACATTCAACAGCAGTCAGGAGGGAGAGTCAAGTCTAGCCACTGCAGTGCAAAGATCACAAGTTTGATTAGCTGGCGCCATGACATCAAACAGAGCCATGGCAGTTACGGCTTCTTCAAAGGAGGTGGGTTGATCTTTTTGGTAAGAGGTGCATTGCAAACAATTTGCATAGCCTACCACTTCAAAATATGGATTATTTACCAACTATGCTAGCATGTGTCTTGATTAGTTAGGCATTGGACAGAGAAGCAAAGTGGTAAGGTAGGAAGAAAATGGAAAAATGTATGAACAGAAGCAGATGTGGCATGAATTAAAAATAAATATTTCATCTAAATTTACTATAAAATTTTTAAACTGCTTGAAGGCTTAGATAAAATAACTTTGCACAGTGGCAGCATTCCTTTATAAAGTCTTTCATCACTAAAACTTTATGAACAAAGTTCCTCTGAAAGTACTTTATAACTCTCAGTTAAAGATGGCTCTGCAAAAATTACGTTAAAACCTTATCCTGTCCCATTCTAAAAATGTTCTTATTGGCTTGTGAGGTTTTCTTTATTGTTTCTTACTCTTTAATTTAATAATAATGATAAATATAGACTTCCAAATCCCAGCTTTTGAAGTCTATAGCTCACATGAAAGGCTGAAAAAGCCATCAGATTATTTGGTGCTTTTTCCATATACCTTGTTCTCTTTTCCCTTGTCTTCTGTTTGAGCTCCTCATTACTGAGAAAGCTTTAAAAAAAATGGTGAGGCAACAATTGCGAACTCCATGCAAGATATATGCACTATTTACATAACTTTTAAATAACCAACATCTTTTAGTTTGCCTGTGGCAAGTGCCCTCAATCAAATGAACCCATCTATGTAAAACATTTTACATAAATTTTTAATGCACCTGAAACAGGAAGAGTATTTCTCCCTTGAGATGAATTTTTTGGAGGTTGGTTGGTTGGTTTCCCCCCGCCCTGCCTTGTTTTAGTTTTTATGGATGCCTTTTCAATATCAACACATTTAAGCAATATAGCCCTTCTCAATTACAATTTACTGTCATTACACAGAAATTTGTTCTCCATCTCAATTTTGCTGATTATTACTTACTTTGGATAAAACAAAACATCCTGTTCATTCCAGAGTTACTTTTTGTAATGACATCCCATATCATTTGTTTCCTTTTAACCAATTTTTTTAATGCCTTTGACCTGCTATGGTGTGGGTTCATGCATTACTGTGTTTATGTGCCTGAAGGTATGTGTCTTTGCTTATGCATTTGGGAACTTGGATTACAGTTCAGGAACTAGTCCTTTTGTTTGAATTAACAATAATGTATATAAAACAGTTTTAATACTCTTGTTTTGGCTTTTGCTCGCTGTTTTCTTTATCTTCTAACATTTGCTGCCATCCTGTGGTACACGGAGAGAGGCACACATACACAAACAAACGTTGGTAGAGTAACATAAATGGAGAATGTGTAAACATACAGGATGAAGGAAGCTGTAGACGTGTTGAGAAGAGAACACAGGCAAATAGTCTTCACTTGTTGCTAGTTTGAGCAGTGTAGAGTGCAAGATAGCAGGAGGAAGGCTTATGTGTCCGTACAAGAATGGAGAAAAGTTTTATGTAGCTCCACTGAAGGTGCTAAAGAATCTGAAGCTGGCTGTTTTAAATTGGGAGTTCTTTAAAAAAGAAATTCTCAAACACCTTCCCTCCTTACTGCTCAGCTATTACAGTGATAAATGCCTTAAGAGCTTTCAAGTGCCAGATGCTTGAAAAAAATGTTCACAGTGCTACAAAGAAGGGAGCTTCATGCAAAGGCTGCTGAGCAGGAAAGCTGGGTTCTTATACTGGTTTGATCTGCAATGATGAGGCAAACCTAGGGCCAGTTTTTGTGACAAACTGAGGAAGAAGGTAATAATGCTTTAGATTACCTGTTGTCTTACTGGTTCGTGTACTTGCATAGATCATATAAGATGCAACAGGTACATCAGACACTCACCTGGATCTTTTCTGTCTTGTAGAATTGTTACCTTTGAGAGGAGGATGGGTACTCTAAGCAAGATAGAGGAGAGAAACTTTTCCATGTTGCTCTTAACTCTCTAAGTTAAGAGCAAACTTTAACAAAAGTTCACCCAGAATCTAAGATACCTTTCTGATGAATGGTTTGGGTCTTCGTTGCAGGTGGCTTTGGTTTCAACAAATCGACATAGTCTGATGACAGACCTTTTAAAATAAAAACTCCGATCAGCTGTAGAAGTAGTGTCTATATTCCTTTATAAAAACATTTCACAGTTGTATATGGCACTTATCATCTGAAACAGAAGAAATGTCTTGGAGGAAAACAGTGGAGGGTGGCTCTTCCTTTTCTGTCTTTGCTCACCTGCTCCCTCTCTGCACCTTCTGAGGGTCCAGCCTGGACAGGGCTTCCAGAGGTTTCTTGCATACTACAGAGATCAGGGGACCTCTTTGTGACTCCTGGATCATCTCATGACCTAGTCAATGTTCCCCAGTCCTGTAAAGCATTTTGTCATTAGTAAATACATGGATTAATATGGGCTCACACTGAATGACTCCACAGGTATTTGAAAAGTGAGTTCAAAGATTTCTGAATGTTGACAAGAAATCCAAAATCCACAAATAGTGCTATTCTTATTTTAGGTGTTGAAGTCTGTGCCTTTCCTGAGACAGCCATACTCCATTTACAGGAAAGTAAAATCTTGTAGAGTTGGATCTGCAAATGTGGGGAAATAGGGTTAAGTTTGAGTCTAGAACTGTTTGTCCCTACATCCCAAGTTTCTGTTACTTGCCATTGGTGTCTTCTGGTGAGATTTGTCCCCTTATTCCTCTTGGCAAGCCAGGTTTTTTCTTACTGCTCTTTCCTTGCCTTTTCAAGTAGCAAGAGATTGTGAGGTCTTCTGGCAAAGTAGGAGGCATTCAGATTTGCCCTTCTCCACCAAGAAAAGATAACTGAACATGTAGTTGTTGTTATTCTCTAGTGAGTGCTGTTTGAAGTACATATTGCTTCTGAGCTTAGTGCCAAGTTGGCTGGTGTGACTGGAAAAAGTTTTGTCTTTCCATTCTTCTAGGTGAAAGGGTGGAGAAAAGAACCTTTCTTAGATCTAGCAAAGACTTGGTGAGGCTATAAATGTTAACAGTCCCACAGAAGACCCAAGACAGTGGAGCAGTGAGCCAGCTCTCTAGGCAGAGATAAAACGGAAAAGAATATTCCATAAGCAAATCCTCCTGGAAGCCATTTCCAAACATATTAAGGATAAGAAGGTGATTTGGTGTAGGTAGCATGGATTTATGAAGGAGAAATCATGAAGTCCAGCTGGAGTCCAGTCACTTGGTGTTCCCCAGGGATTGACACTGGGGCAAATACTATTTAACGTCTTCATTAATGAACCTGGATGATGGGACAGAGTGTATTCTCAATAAGTTTGCAGCTGATACAAAACGGAGAGGAGTGGTTGATGCACCAGGTAGTTGTGCTGTAATTCAGGCAGTCTGGAGAACTGGGCTGACAGGAAGCTCATGAAGCTCAACAAGGCAAATGCAAAGGTCCTGAGCCTGGGGAGAAAGCCATGGAGAGAAGCCATGGGGAGCCCCATGCACCAGCACATGCTGGGACCTGACTGGTCAGAAAACAGCTTTGCAGAAACGGACCTGGGTTTTCTGGTGAACAAGGTAGATATGAGTCAGCAAGGCACCTTTGCAGCAAAGGCAGCCAACAGCATCCTGGTCTGCATCAGGGAGAGGGTTACCAGCGCGCTGGGGGAGGTGATCCTTCCCCTCTACTCAGCACTTGCAAGACACATCTGGAGTACCACGTCCAGTTCTGGCCTTGCCTCAGAGAGGCAAGAGATGTGGGCATGCTGCGGTGAGCCCAGTGAAGGGCCGTGAAGGTGCTTAAAGGCTTGGGGCATTTGATGTCTGAGGAGAGGCTGAGAGAGCTGGGAACGTTCAGCCTACAGAAGAGAAGACTCAGGGGGATCAGACCGATGTTTCTACATACTTGATACAGGGAGTAAAGACAGGGCCAGATTCTTCTCAGCGGTGCCTACCCACACGGTAAGAGGCAATGGACACAAATTGAAACACAGGAACTACTATTTAAATGTAAGAAAAATGTTGGGGTTTTTTTACCTTTAGGCATGATTGAGGAGTTGTGCAAGTTGCCCAGAGAGGTTGTGGAGTCTCCATCCCTGGAGACAGTAAAAACCCAACTAGACACAGCCCTGAGCAACCTGCTGTAGCTGACCCTGTTTGAGCAAAGGGGCTTGGACCAGGTGGTCTCTAGAGGTCCCTTCCCACCATCCTGAGATTCTGTGGCTGCCAAGCTGAGCAACTGGCAAATGCTGCTAGAAACACTTTCTCCATGGAAAAAAAACAAACAAACCACGACAGAGAGGGATTTTATGCTGTGGAAGGTGCTTGATATGGGGCTATTAAGAAACAGAAACTCTTGTTTGATGGGAGAATTTGCTTTAAACAGTATCTCTTCATGCTGAAGCACATGTCTTGTTTTTGCTACTTGCTACAGGCTTTTCCTGCCATGTTAGTAAAGCAGAACCCACAGATCTCCCTCAGATCAGCAGCTCAGAGGGCTTCATGAGTTGGGTAGCAAGGAGATGCGTAAAATCTAAGCATGAAACACATTGGATTATCCCGCTGCTTGTTCAAGGGTGATTATTTTTTTTGGCAGAATTGGGACAGGCTGATAAGTGGGAAAAGCCAAGGAATGTGTGGAAAAGACAGAGGGTCCCTGAGAACAGGGCCCGGAGTATTTATTGTCAGGGCCCTGGGGGCACCACCAGGCCTGACTGTTCCTGCCTGGCCCCCAGCCAGGACCCCATGTCAGACCCCTGGGGCCACCAGCCCCTGTCCCAGCCACGCTGCAGCAGCAGAGCCGGTTTCCAGCTCCCTGCAGCCCTGTCCTGCCTGGCCACAGGCCCTGCTGAGCCGGGCCCACCCGCAGGCCCTCGACCTGTCCCTGTCCCCAGGGAGGTGCCTGATGGCTGGGGCTGGCCCGGTGCCCACGGTTGCCCCACTGGCTGGGGCGTGGGATGGGCCCTGGTTGCCAGGTCCTGCCCCAACAGAGCTCCATGGGTAGTCCCCACTGCCCCCAGCCCCACAGGGAGCCCCTGGGGCCCTGGTAATTGCTCCGTCATCTTTCTGGAGATGTTCCGAGGCTGTTTGTCAGCATTATGTTCATTTAAAGTTAATGCTTCTTCTGGGTTTCTCTGGAACCCAGCTCCCGCAGGCAGGCGAATACCAGCACCCTTTGTCACAGCAGAGTCCTTGGGTTAAAACTTAGAAACGTCATGTTTCACTGACTTTGAAAGGCAGTTGTCCTGGAGTTGAATTAGGAAATGTGATGTGGGTACCTTGAGAACTTTATTCCTTTTATTTCTGTGACAGAGCCTCACTATTAAAATAGCATAATAGATGTGCACTAGGTAGTGCATTAGGAGGAAAAACAATGGGAAACTAACTTCTGAAAGGCTATAGATAGTGCACTAAATGGTGACTTTTTTTTTTCTTGCTAACTTGGGTATCTTGTCATATGTTAATTAAATGCCTGGAAAAATCTTTAGGAGATAATAAGAAGATAATAGTGCATAGACCTTAATGTAAATTGGAAGCATTACGCTGTATCTCTTCTGTCTTACTTTTAAAGCTCAGTAAGAATTCTTTGCTCAAACACTTGATCTTATTGTACTAAAAAGTAAGACAATTTAAAAGTAAATTAGAGAGTTGAAAAGCAAGCTTTCCGAATTCAAGTCATTCGGTCTGTCTTCACTGGTTAAACTCCCTGTTTCTCACTTGTTTATGTATGATTTCAGGGTTTATATAAAGGCTATCCTTGTCCTAGCTTCTCTTTTCCCACTGGGGAAAATCAGATCTCTCATGTATTTCTTTGTTCCTCCTTCCTCCCCCTTTTTCCTTTCACTTTTGGAAGTCTGCTTCCTGCGTTTTTGATCACGGGTGTGAAACTATAGTCTGTGCATTCATGCAAAGGCGTTGGGAAAATGTCTGCCATGGCCGTAATGAACTGAGTTCTGCTACCCTTGGCACAGAAGATGGGAAAGGGACGCGGCTTCTGATTATCCTCATGACTGCACTGACTGGCCTTTGTCATTGTAAAGGCTGATACTTGCATTCCAGCAGGGCTTGATCCTGTGAATCACACAAAGGAACCTCACCATTCATCTTTGTCCTCCCCAACACTAATTGAAGAGAGAGCACTTTGCTCGGAGGATGAATCCTAGGCAAGGCTGTACTGTCCCATCACTACCTTGTTATCTTGTAAGACTGGATAGTTGCTTACATTGGACCCGCATAACAAAAAGATGTTTGGAGTTGCATGCACAGTCTGGCCAATATATTCATCATATGAGTTCCTGAACACCCTTACGCTCTTGCTATTTTAACATCTTGTGTGGTCCACTGAAATCCTTCAGCAGAGGAATACAGTTTCCCCTGAAAACACAGGGAAAATAGGAGTTTCTTTTACTTGCTTTCTGATGTCGCTTCATTTCGTTCTTTCCCTTTCTTCCTCCTTCCCTCACTCTCTCCTGGAAGGGGAGACTTGACACTATGTTCTGTGTTGAGACCAGTTTTCCCATCTTTCTCAAAGCATTAAGTTTGAGAAGGCAGACCTGGCTTTCAACTCTAGCTGCAGGTGTCCTCAGTTGGAGGGAACCCTGCTAATGGCCTCCAGGATGCTTCTTTCTAGGTGGTGATTCGTGCTGTGGAAATGGTCCACCTGAAATCCCAAACAATTTCCAAGGCAGTTCAGAGTGCTGTCATTCATGGTATCAAAAGTAAAGAAGTTATTTGCATGATGTCTAGTGAGGGTTGCAGCTTGGATCATAAAACAGGGATCCCCCTTTTCCTTTGTTATAGGACAGTTATTTTCTGCAACAATTTCTGTCTGATAAATTTTGCTGGTTTTGCCTGGGTTTTTGCTTAGAAGTGAAGACAAATTGATGCTCTCTTCAGTTTGGAAGATAGCGTTCTCAGGAGGCGCTTTATTCTGCGCCACAGCAGTGGTGACTGCAGCCAAAGAAAGACTTCAGATCACACCAGATTTTTCTCACCCACCTATAAATCTGTCCATAGGCGTTGGTGAAGACTTTACTGAGACTTTGGGGTTATGGCTTCCAGGTATGTGCAGCTCAGCAAGGGAGGGTTGTAAACCTTAAAAGCTTGTGAGAAAGCCATACAAATAGTTATTAGTTATGACCTGTATGTTCCTTTTATGATCAAGATATTTCATTGGTGGAAACACCAATTTCTGTAAGAGTGCCCTTCTCTGCACCATTATCAGTGGTTTTGATGACACACTCTACACTAGGAAGGGTCTCCATGTAGGCAGTTAAAAGCATAAGTCTGTCTGCTTTTCAGAAACTCTACTTTGGGAACTAAGAACTCTTTGTTTTGGCATGCAGAGATTTTTCTCTAATTTCTAAAATATCTAACCATTAAAATAAGGAATGAGTGTTTTCTGAAATCAATTGGGGGTGACATTCATATTTTCCTTTCCAGCTTGGTCATGTGCTATGCTATGATACTTCAGATGGCCTGAGCTCCCCCAGTGCTCACATACCTGGCAATTCAGCTTGCTAGTCTCTAGTTCAGGATATCTTTGTATGCAAAAATAACTGTTTTCTTCAAAAAAAAAAAAAAAAAATCACGGAGAGCATACATTTATTCTTCCTTTCCTAGCTTCTTAGCTTCTAAATGACACTGTCATAAGATTAAGGGGCCCACTTTTTGAACCGTGAGTTTGTTTTAGGAGTTTTATTGTTTTCAGCCAAACAGTCTTTATGTTAGAAATTGCAGCAGACAGAAAGGAAGGTGAGAGTTACAGCACCCCCATGTGAGGTATTTTTATAAAGATTAGTTTCTTTTTTAGATTTTACTTGCTGTTTTTACCTCACTGATAGAAAAAGATCATAGCTAAGATTATGTAGCTATGTAGCATTTTTCCTTAAAAACATGAACAACAAAAAGGGCAAAGGTAAATTTCATAATTTCAACCTTCAGGAAATTCTGTTTCTACCTGGATTACTTTAGCTATTTAAATCTGTCTCTCCATTGTTTTTCATTTATGGGAACAACATGGAAGGTAATTCATTGCAACACAGGTCTTTAAAGTATTAAAGATCCCATACTAAAGATATTTGGGGGGGAAAAAAAAAAATACACTCTTCATTACTAAAAGGGAGACCTCACCACTCTCTACAACTACCTGAAAGGGGATTGTGGTGAGGTGGATGTTGGTCTCTTCTCCCAAGTGACTATGGACAGAATGAGAGGAAATTGCCTCAAGTTGTGCCAGGGGATGTTTAGAATACATATTAGGAAAAATTTATTTACTGAGAGACTAGTCAAATGTTGGAACGGGCTGCCCAGGGAGGTGGTGGAGTCACCAATCACTGGAAGTATTCAAAAAACTTGTGGACATGGCACTTCAGGACATGGTTTAGTGGGCATGGTGGTGTTGGGTTGATGGTTGAACTTGATGATCTTAAAGGTCTTTTTCAACCTAATTCTGGAAATGGATTATTAGGTTTATGTGATACTTTTGGCTGAGTTAGGCTACAATTTGTTCAGATCCTCAACATGTCTCCTGTGGTACAGTGAATCAGCAGCAGGGGCATTTATACAGAGAAAAAAAATCAAAGTAGCAGTAGCTGAAGGGATGACTCCAGTGACTGGTTCATGAAGAGATGTTGTCTATCTGTATTCTGTGACTGTGCAATCTATAGCTAAACAGACAGTCAAATTCTGCATCCTGTCTTGGAGAGATGAACAGCTAGGGTCTCCTTATGTCTCTCTTGAAGATACAGAAACTTGGGATATAGACATGATTCTCAATGGATTCTGCTCGTTTGAGGAATCTAAGCATATATATCACTACTGGAAGATATATGGGCAATTTACCTAAAGAACAGGAGCAGCTGGAAGAAAAGCGATGACTTCTCCCTGGTGCCAGTAAATTTCTGTTTTGGCTAGCAGGTTGATCCCGAGCAGTATCGAAAAGAGTTTTGCAACATGTTCTTTCTTGAAAATGTGTTTAATAGATGCAAAGAGTTTTATGAGCTTTCTTCTGCCACAAGGGACATGAATTTTATATCTATTTTTAGAATTGTACATACAGATCTGATTTGAAGTTGCAGAATATGAGTTTTCTTTCATTCCTGTTAATAGCAGAGTCTTCAAAATCCATGGAAACATCTTTTCAAACTTTTTAAATTTGTAACCTTACATCAACAATTGTACTTAAATATAGTCATGTTGCATGTATTCATATCGGTAGCATTAAATAACAGAACCAGTGGAAAGAAGTTCAGACTTATGAAATATTTGTGTGTATGTGAATGTCAGAGGGGACGTTATTTGTTTTTGTATTGATAGCCTCTGAGGGCCTCGTATAGAATTAGGATGTTGTGCTGGCAGTTTTGGAACCATGCAAGTCATCCATTCTGTAACTGCGCAATGGGTTTTCATATAGTTTGAAAAATACTGAGCTAAAAAAAAAAAGTGCAAGCCTTCCCGGTATATTCAAGGCATCCCTTTCCGATAAGGGATATACACATCTTCATCTTTCCCATCTTTTCATTTTACTATGTTTTACTACTTTCTTAGAGTGGAATCAATCTGCAGAGCTACGTTAAATCATTTTTTCACAAGTGACTGCCATTCAAAATGCATAGGTAGAAGTGGCAGCAAAGTCTGAGCAGATGATGAGCAACATCAACTGACATATTATCCTATAACCAAAGAAGGGAGGTGAAGCCAGCTAGCTGGGAAAAGTATTGTTTCCAAAGAGTTTGCTAGGGGTTTCCTCACATTCTCCCTTTCCTCCTCTCTCTTTAGAAGTAGGTTTTCATTTTCTAAACTGTGAGAAGGGAATGGGCAGACTACTTCACCTTCCTGTCTTCTAATTCAGCAGGTGAAATAAGTTACATCTGCTCTACCCCATGAGTGTCATGTACAAACACGTCTTAGCTGTATTTAGTCACCCTTTCCTAAACGAGGTGCGCTAATTCATGTAACAGTGAATTCAGCACAGGGTTTTCCCTGCTCATCTTTAGTTCTTTTCAAAAGTATTATGAGTATATACAAACCCCTTTATGAACCCATGGGCTGAAAGGTGCAGCAGCTTCTTTAGCTGAGAGTACAGTTTGCGTCAGCATTGAAATTGGAGCCTAACAATGTTCATTTTGCTACTTCCTGCTGTGTTTAACCATTCTATTTGCACAGAATCCCCTCCAGACTTCTTAACAGTGCTGTGAATTTCTCCAGAGGGAATATAGCAATTATATTGTGGTCACTCATTTAGGAGTTTGGTTGGTTTTGCTTCCTGGACTCTTCTCCTGTGCATTACTTGGGAATTGGTCAAGGGTATGTTCTCTCCTCAGATTAGATTAAGAAATTACTTTTCTAAGAAAAAGTCATTTGGAGTATTAGAGGATTTGTTTCTGCCAAACTATAGCTAGATATGCCAGTAAACTTTTGAGGTTTTGCTGCTCCAGTTGTTCTATAAAGTTTCATTCTCTTTCTGACTTTTCTCAACATTTAAACAAGTCTCCCCAAATGGCTGATTATCCCAAAAGCAAAGATTTTTCAGGTTAAGAAATGCTTTGTCTGAAGAACCTTTACTTTTGTTGTGGCTCTCCTATTTGAGTAGTAGTTCTACGTTCACCTATTGTCTGAGCTGGAAGGAGAAAAGGAGCACCAGGTGCTGTTGCACATAAGACAACCAGACCATTTGTAGCAGAGCAGACAGTCCTCAAAGAACTGGAGGCCTGTTGGCAAGGTGATCCGCCCCAAGGCTTCAGATTTTGCCCTAAAATGATGTACTCGCTGTTTCTTCCTCAGTTGCCTCATTCTTTGCTACGTCTGGCTGGAAGCACAAATGTTTTGCTGAATGGTCATCAGCTACCCCACCATTATTTTGAGAGTGCGAGTATATTCAAGGAAGAGCTGTTGCCTAGCACTCAGGCTGATGAGGGTGACCATACAGAGGGAGGAAGTCTGTCCAGATGATAAGAGAAACCTAGTTTTCGTATGAGATAGGGGAAAAAGATTTAAATTTTGAGGAAAAGATCGGAGAGGCAGATCAGTGGATCAGGAGCTGGTAGAGCAGAGCTTTCTCTTTCCACCTTTCATCATGGACCCTCATTAAGAGACTGCACTGAACAGCGTATATGGACCTGATCCATTTATTTTTTTTTTCAGTGCTGGATTCAGTTGCTGTGGTACAGTTCTAGTTTAAAATTTTAGTTTGTCATTTGAAAGAGTAGAATAGGCATGCAGAAGTCTATTGGAGAGCCTGGAAATAATGATGCCTGCCAGCCATCTTTTAAGTTTTAGTGCACAGTAATCCTGTTCCATGTGTGGTCGGAGGGGTCACAGTCCCGAGTTAATGCCATGGTGTGGCCTGCGTAAAACTGAATATGGATAAGGAGAGGATTAGCCTTGGATCTCTGTATCCCTTGAAAGGGGGGAGTTGTGGATGGATGCAAAACCAATTTTATTGCTGTGATTGAGAGACTTCCCTCTGGAACACTGCCCATGCAGGCATAATCAGTCTGCTCTGAGGTACAAACCAAACTGTAGAGCTGACCTGATTAATTCTATTTTTATTTTATTTTCGTATCTGTAGGAACAGACTAATAAACAACATGAAATGTGAGAGGAAATCTAATACAAAAATTATTTTTCTTTACGTTTTCCGTTACTGTTGACTTTTTAGTCTTGTTTGCTAGCATGGCGAACTTTTCACCATAACTTTGCTTGCTTATTCTTTGTTGATAGGCTAAATTGCATCTCTTGCAGTGATGCTTTTGCTGAGCCTCATTAGTTTGCAATCTAGCTCGCGCGTCATATACTCTGCAATCAGCTGGCAAGAGAATGGTGCCCATTCTCTGTCTCCACCGTTGTGTTTCTGCGTGCCTACTGTGTGCTCTCCTCCCTGCTTTCCTGCGGGCACAGCACCAGAAAGCAAAACTTGCCAAGATGCTCAGTGTGAACTCTCTGTTCTTCTGTTCCACAAAAGAGCTTGAACTGAGGTTGGCTTTTCTGCTGGCTGTCATCATTAGCAGCTCTGTCCTGCTTTCAAAGTCCAGTTTGTGGATGCACGCACTTTGGCTGCTGAGAAACTATTCAGTGTGGGTAGTCCCATTAGAAGTCACCTGGTGACGCTTATTGGAGGGAGAGACCTGTGCACTAGCCCTGAGTAACAGTGATACACACCAGGCATAGAAAGACCCAGTGACAGTCAAGCTTAGTTTCTTAAGGCAATTGGGCTGCAGTGTCTCTGGGTCTCCTCCCTTTGCCCTTTCCTCTTGCCTTTTCTCCCCCTGGCTTTTGGACTCTCAGGCTAAATTTAGCCAAAGTTTAAAAAAGGACAGAAGTTTAAAATGGAATTGGTTTCATTAGTTTCCGTTGTGATGCTGGTGGAAGAGAAAGACCCAAATTAGTTCCCTGGGAGAGGAGAAACTGTGCAAGCTTCAACCATGCGGTATTGTATTTGAGAGCATCCAGGTGACCAGTCCTCCTGTGTTCAGGCTGGTCAGTCAACATGTACCTAACTCCAGAGTAGCCGCAACATCTATCTCTTACACACAAGATATGAGGGGCATTGGTGGTGGTGTGGGAGTGAAGAAGGTGTAAAGGATGAAGGACACAAATTGACAGAGAATTCATCTTCCCTAGTTCATGGGACAATTTTTGCAGTTAGATATGAGAACAAGTTCTTATCTTGTATTTACTAATATACAGCTGTTGCCTATACAATTCACTCCCTGGAGTAATGCAGCTTCTTTGCTTTTCCCTCTGTGGCATGGACCCTCTGTGGGTATTATCAGTTTTGTGTTGCTCTGCCAGAGTAGGAGCAGCCTAGCTTGCAGGCTCCTTGGCTATGGCAGTTTGCAGATGGAGTTCTGTGGGAAGCGTTTTCTATATTTCTTGTATAAGCATAGAGGGGAGATTGGGCAATTTTATACCTCGTGTCAGAGCCCATGCTACAGCTTTCCTGTGTTCCAATGCAACTAATAACAGACGGTCTTGTTTTCTTCCATTTCTCAATTTTCATATTTTTTAAAATAAATGTGTGATTAAGAAACTGTATGATATACTGGCTCTTCCAGAATCTTCCTGGAACAGATTTAGTTTGAAATGCTACGGAAACAACTTCTGTCCAAACATAGCCAGAATGATGGTGGATATGGAAAATCTCCTGAGCTTTGACAGTCAGGTGATGCTGCAGCAAGTCGCATATGTGATTTGCATGCTAGACAATTGTGTATTTTTCAGTTGCCAGCATTTTTTACTATTTTGGGGGAAAAAAAAAAAAATCTGTTGTGCTATTTTGATCGCTTTAACCAATTAAAAAAGAATCTAATATATGAGTTTGTCTGTAAACAAAACTGTCCTGAAAAGACATTGTCAGTTCTACATGCCAGGTTAACAAAAATCATTGCTTTTAGCAGTAAATATAATTTAACAACATTAACTAGAATTGATTAAACTGGATACTCTCCAACATTTATAATACATTTATGTGTTATTATACCTGAAGTATCTTATTACATCTTATTATATCTTATTAAATTCTATAATACAATAAGCATTACATGCTTATTTTGAATAGTGACACAAATACTTGCTGTCAGTGTGCTCCTGGGGTATCCTTCTGTTTTCCATGTTTCCTGCAGCCCTCGTCATCAGTGTCAGGGGCAGTTTTCAAACCTGGGAAGGTTCACAGGAGCAAGGATTAAATTACCCCTGAGTCGCAGAAGGTGAAACAGAGAGTTGTTGGCTGCTGGTCAGCATCGTGCTGGTCCACACAGTGCTAGGACTTCAGAGAGGACATGCATTAAGTCACAGATATCCAGATTTGATGTTAAAGGTCAAATAAACCATCTATATTATTAAAGGATGAGCTTAAGCTTAAATGGAGTGGGTTTGCCAACTGTAGCATTAAAGCCTTTAAGCAAGTAGAAATTGAGGGAGAATGATGGAAGTTGTTATCGAGACGGTGTACTGTCCCTGTAAATTAATTTCAGCTTGTGGGTTGCTCACAGACTGCACAGAGTTGATTTGTTTCATATTTGCTGTTCTCAGTGGAGTGACTGGTCCAGGGAAGTTCCCTTTCATGTCCTATTCCTGATCTGGTTTTAAAGTACCTGGAAAGACTTCATAGCCTTGTATGAACAAGGATGTTTGTAACTATGCAAGACTCTGTCAGAAAATGTTTGTCGGTGGCAAAGGGCAGTCTGAGGTGAATAACATCCTGCTGATTTAGTAGCCAGGTAGGCACTGGAAGCAGCCCTCTTGCTAGAGGGGTTACGGATTGCCCCACGGAAACAAATGAGCAGAAATCTTTGTGAGCTTATGGGGGAAGGCACCAACCAAAGGCAGGTCGTCACAGCACACCATTAGTACTACAAATGTTTCTAAAAACAGCCAAAACTCTAAACGTTTCACAAGGCAGGCCTGAGGTACAGGACAAGCTCTCACTGTTTGGGGAGTGTGTGTAATACATATGGGATATATTAAAGATGTATTTTAAGCTTGGTATTTGGTCCTGGGTGCTGCCTGGGAGCTGTGTCCCACCCATGCTCGCTGCAGCTGTGTTTCTGTTCTTTACCAGCATGGTGTAAAGCCACACAAAGGGCCATTTCATATTGCTGTTAGTGAGGCTGATTCAAGACTTTTTGCTCTACTCCCCTCTTGTTTTCATTGCTGCTGACTCCTCATAAACTTAATAGGAAACTGAGGACACTTGCAAGCCACTCTGGTGAAAGGCAGCTGTAAACAGCTCTGCCTTTGAAGTGGTTAAAGGTTATGCCTTCTAAAAGTGCTCCTAGAGATGTGGTGGTGTGCTCCCCACAGAGGATGTGTGCCCCAGGTGATGTGAGACACTTGAAAGTTCACCCCAAGGGTAAGGCTCCTATCTTTCATGTAGGCTGCATTTACTGTCCTGGATATGTCCACCTGGAGTGGAAAAGCCAGAGGCTGCTGAGGAGAGTCCCATGGCCTTCATAGCAGCTCCGAAACTCTGATCTGACCCAGCGTCTTTGTTTTCCATGGACTGTCCAAGAAATAATGACTAATCAGCGATGATGCTTGTTCATCGTTTCCTTTCAGATGTTTTGAGGTTAAACATAACGCTGTGATTTGAAATTCATGCCGGAACCAGAAGTCTTGTTGCCATACAATCCTTCTGTTGGCTTCTTAGCTGCAAACAGGCCCTGCTGCCAACAGTTCCTACCAGATCGAGCTTTCCCCAGTTTTCCTTTCAAGTGTAAATTGCATATTGGTCAAATTGGGTGAAACATGCACTCCTTTCCTCCTTTCCTGTGTCCCAGTCTTTCAGCTTAAATCACTGCTGCTTGGCAAGAAGTCTGGGCCACAGATTATTGCACTTGTTAGACTGCAGCGCTGGAATTGTGAAAATTACTGTGTGATTGACAGTCATGAAAATGAATCCCACAGCACTAAAGCAAAGTCTCTTCACTTTTTTTTGGCAGACTATTGATTTCAGCTGTGCTTTGCTTAAAAGATACAGAATTTCTCAGAGATGCAGAAGCTGATCGTGATCGGTCCTGAAAGCAGTGCCTCTGCGCATATTCTCCTGAGTCACAGGTACAGCTTTCTTGCAGAGCTGCTGGGAGGTCCAACGTTGCCACTCTCTTTGTGCATCGTCTGCTGGCAGCATGGCATTTTTGGGGGAAACATTAGAGAATAATCTTTTAGCATGCTGTAACAGTGATGTTTTCAGATTTGAAATATTAAGTGATCAGAGTTCACTGCTGTGAAATTCCTTAATTAAAAACAAATCTGCTGTGTTTATAAAATGTCTAAACGTGCTGTTATGGTTAGAAGAACACACAAGAGAAGGCTTTGTTGAAATGTAAACACTTTGTGAATTATTACTGCAGTGCGCTGTCTGAATGCACTCATCTAATGACACAGTGCTCAATGTTCAAGTGAATATAATTGTAGCAAAGGGCTATTAGGCTCAGATTCAGTGTTTAGGCTCCTAACTTTCCACTGAAACAGATTATTGAATCCAGATCCTTTGTTAACTCTTGCCTTTTTTTTTTTTCTTTCTTTTTTTTTGGCGGGGGCATTTTTGTGAGCTTTTTTCTTTTTAGGGTACTTCCTTACAGTGATAGGAACTGGTAACTTAATCTTTCACGATGACATTCAAAAGAGTAATTTGCTGTGAGGGTCATGTTTGTAAATGAGATCTTCAGCACTGTCTTTTTCTCCAACACCCTAAGAAGAAATGGCTCTGTTGGAACACTGGGGAAGGTTGTGGGAATTGGAGGAAAATGGATCCCGCAAAGGATATAAATAAAAGGACCTTGCTTATTTAGGTCAGAATATGAGTTTAAACTAGCTTTATCACTTGCCTGCAGCCTGTGCAAAGTGTAGAGCAGCTGTTGTAGCAGGTTCATAGGTGCAGGCAGGACAGAAGATTGAGGGGTCATAGATGCAGATGCTGCTGGGCTCCTCCAAAACCTCACCTTTTGTTACTGGCTTTTAGATGCCCCAGATCATAGAATCATAGAATAGTTTGGGTTGGAAGAGACCTTTAAAGGTCATCTAGTCCAACCCCCCTGCCATGAGCAGGGACAGCTTCAACTAGACCAGGTTGCTCAGAGCCCCGTCCAACCTGACCTGGAATGTTGCCAGGGATGGGGCATCTACCACCTCTCTGGCCAACCTGTGCCAGTGTTTCACCACCCTCAGTGTGAAAAATTTCTTCCTTATATCTAGTCGAAATCTGCCCTCTTTTAGTTTAAAACTATTACCCCTCATCCTATCACAATAGGCCCTGCTAAAAACTCTGTCCCCATCTTTATCATTAGCCCCCTTTAAGTACTGGAAGGCTACAATAAGGTCTCCCTGGAGCCTTCTCTTCTCCAGCTGAACAACCCCAACTCTCTCGGCCTCAAAATACCAGACTTCCCTTGTATTCCTGTCAGGGGTAGGTGCTGAGGTGAATGGTTCTTCTAAAACTAGAGCTCTTGAGCAATAGGAAGACAGCAGGTATATAGCTTAGACAGTGGAGTGGTGGTATCTGCAGATTGAAGAGTTTGATCACTAAAATCCTTGCAAACTACCTTAAATCTCACCACAGTGAACAACCCCCCATCAGAGTGTCTTTACAGTGAACTCTAGAAAGTTTGGATGGATTTCAGAATGAGAGAAAGTTCACTTTCTATTCAGAATTTGTCTGCTGAAATTTGTAATTGAGTCATTTCTGGCAAAGGTTTAGCGCTTGTGGGCATAACAGAGTTATGTTATGCCCACAAACTTGATTTTAGTCAGGATTTTGAAGAATTTACTACAGGCATAGTAGTAGGTAATGTGAACCAGCCATCTGAAAGCCATGCTGATGGGAGCTTCTCTATTTTAGTACAGGCTAAAGAGTATATCCTCAGTTTTGGGGCTCAGAGGATTCAGTCAATAGGTGTTTTGATTTTCTGAAGTTATCCATTGTACTTTTTTGCTGATTTGAACTAAAGAAAACACAAAGGCATACCACATCCAGAATTCTCCTCAGTTTTGGAAACTGCTGAGTTGATGTGGATCTTGCTAAAATCATCCCCAAAGCTAAAATCTTGTATGTTAAGTGTGCAGATGGTCTTAAAAGGAGATAGTGGTCTCGGCCCACTGTTTTACTGAGCATACTTCTACAATTAAGCAGACCAGGGCTAAATCCTTTATCCTGTTGAAATGAGCTGCGTTACAGGCAGCCAAGGCTTGGTGAGGAGAGGATGCTGCAGTAGCATGAAGCAGCGGCATTTTTGGGGCTCCACTCTCCGCTGCTGAACACCAGAGGGCACAAACTCTCCAACGGTCGCCTCTTCTCTCCCGGCTCTGCGAATGCCAACGCTTAGACAATTCCAAATAATGGCAGGTTGAGAAAAGCAAACATGAAACTTCACCGGCAAAGCAAAGGGAAAGTCAATGTGCTAGCAGCTTCAGGGCGCAGGTGAAAGTGTCATGTGCACAGCATGCGTACAGCTGAATTATGTGGACTTGTGTCAAGGACTGTTGTATGACATACGCATGTATGGCTTTATTTTTAAATGCAAGGAGATGTGTTAACAGTGTGTCGCCACTGCATATTTACAAGAGTTGCTTTATGTATGAATGAGAACATACACGGATGAAACAGGTCATTCTGAACTAGCATCAAGAAAAATGACTTTATATAAAATGCATTTATTTCTGTAGGTCATGTTTTGTAGAAAGATCGTATTTAGAAACAAGATAGGACAATTTGGAACCATTTACTTACCTGACTGCCTGGTTTTCTTTGTGTCAAACTGGGTACCTCTGTTGTCATGGTCTCAGTTACCCTGAGTAGCAGCGAAAAAATTATTGGTACTAAATCTGAAGACTTTTTGAAGCCATGCATAAAATTATTGCTACATTAGCTTCTCCTAGCTAAGAATGTAAGTGAGAATTTGCAAGTGGATGCATGTGAGTTTTCAACAGATTTTTTTTTTTTTTTTCTTTTTTTAAAGCAAATCAGTAGCCGGACTGTGGTCTAGAGCCAGTAGCCTGGGACCCTCCAGGCCTCAAAGCAGATGTTATGTGTCCCTTTGTCAAGCTTCTGCTGTAGGAAAGCATAATACTCCTGTTTTGAGCTGTGTGAGGCTGTCAGCTTTACAATGTTAGAATTAAATATGGACGAAATAACTTGAGAGCTGACTGCAATTTATCATGTGATACAATCTCAGTGTATTTTATTTTAAATTTGAGTCTAGAACAGGCGAATAAAGCTGTAATCATCCTGTCAGCACATGTAACTACTTTCAAAGTTAGACAGTGATCAGTCTTAACTGAGTAAAATTTGGTTGTAATTTCAGTAATGCCATTAAACTTCTAATTACCAGCAAGTGAGGCTGGTCCAGTGGTCCCAAAGTGTATCTGTGATCTGGGAGACCCAGGTTTAGTCCCTCGGTGTGCCACTGGCTTCCTGTTGGACATAATCTCTTGGTGCTTCAGGTCTAAGGCCCTCAGAGAAGATTAACTCTCTCAGGAACTTGGTCAGAGTTCAGGATACCCAAACATATCCTAAGTGTGTTATTCAGGGTGCTTATCCTTGGTCTGCCTCTCAAGAAGAGGTGGAACCCATCTAAGCAAGCTCATTTGGGCAGGAGGGAAATCCTTTACTAGCTTTTCACATAGCATTGGCTGGGTGTGTAAGAGTTTGTGCTGATGTGGAACACCTGAACTGTTCTGGCCACATGAGAACCTTGTCTGGTCATGTGGTGAGGCTGATGTGTGGGGCTGCATCCTACCGCATCAGAGAGTGCCTTGGCTTACATCATCCATAACTGGTTGCTGGAGTTGATTCTTTTTTTTTTTTTTCTTTTTCTTTTTTTCCTGGCAAACGCTTACATTTAGGATGCTATAGGCCAGAGGCTGCAGGTCAGCCTCTGGGGAGGCTGTGATTAGCTCAGTGTATCATGGCAGGATACTGACAGATCACAGCAGACTGGAAACTAGAAATGGAGCTGCCGGCGGCTGCCCACCTCTCAACCAGAGTGACAAAAAGTGTGTTTTCCTTTATGGAAGGTGGTGGCCATAGCAGCAGTGCTTCTGGCTTCTGCTCTTGGTCTTTTTTGCCCAGGGCAGCCTACATTGGCAACTGGGGAAAACTACTCCAGTTTGGCAAAGCTCCTGCTCTCCCTGTGGGATGTAATGACACAATAGTGGTGGCAGCAAGGCTTTGGGCCAGCTCTGCACTGGGCAGGGAGGTGGCTGGGGCTCTTGCCTGATAGTGTTAGACCAGCAGGAGAGGGCCTTTCACTTGGGGGGACATAATATTGTCCCTGAGGAGGAGCTCCCCAGCAGAAGTAGCCTTGCAAGCTGTCTCTGAACCAAAATTGTCAGTCCCAGGTGAGCAACCCAGGTGGCAGGAGTGGTAGGTGCATGCTGTGAGTGACAGGGACAGTCAGAAACACCATCAGGGCTCCCTTGGTGTTGGCAGCTGCCTTATGCTGGTTAATATACTTCTCTCTGGGAGTCTGAGCTCCGTCATGCCCGTCATTGCTGAGGTTTCCTCTGGTCCCTTTGTGCTCCCAGTCCAATCTTTTAAATTTTGTAGGAACACTGTTGGTAAATCTGGTGATTAGCCACATCTTCCAGCTCTCACTGAAGAGGCGCCTTGGAGCAGGATGATTTGGACAGTGCAAGTAGAGACTGGAGCGTGTTGGTACAGCTGCAAAGAGTTATTTGCACTATGCCTGCCTCCAGCCTATGCAAATAGCAGGAGAAGCAATTCCTTGCTTCCGTATGATCTGACTCCACTCATGTATAACTGTGTGCACCTGTGCATTTATGGAACATAAACAGACTCTGCAGCAGAATGGAAAATCTATGAAGACGCACAAAAGTACCTGTTCTGTTGCTGAGACCGCAAAGGCACCCAGGAGAGTGTAGCGTTTGAGCAAGCTAAAGAAATAAATTTGGAGCGTGTTACTAGACATTTTGCAGGCATATTTTAAAAAGAAAAAAAACCCCTCCCTTAGAAACAGTTGTCTTTGATCTCTGCGGCTTTCTAAGTAATGCCTCTTTGCTTTTAAAGCAGCTAAGATTCATTGTACATCAGACAGTTGAAAAATCTTGTGTGAGATCAGAAAAGCAACTGTAGGAAGTGTCTTTCCCTGAATTCAGTGGTTCTTTTATAAGTATATTTATCAAGGAAGTAATCGACAGAGAGATGCATTTAACACTGATGTTATTCATCAGCAACACATCTCTGAATTGTAATGAGTTCTTCCTAAGCTTTACAGAGTCTCTTGTTTTGTTTCCATCAAGTGCCCTGCCCTTCCTGTATTCCAGCTCTGCCGCACCCATCAAAGACTGCTGCTTGCTGTCTTGAGCTCCTGGGAAGGTACTGGGTTGTCTCCATGGGTTTACAGAGCTGCATCCATACTGCTTCAGGTTAGGACAGTGCTGTGAAGTTTGTAAATGTCATGTTTAGGCTTTCAATGCTGCTTCTAAGTACTTTAAAAATCAGATACCTGCCATTTCATACTTGTTGGTTTAAGAAAACCCCCAAGAGATTTCCATTTCATATGGTGTTCCAGAACTGAGCTGTCCCTAGCTTTCTAACCTTCTTCCTTGTTGGCTGGTGTAGCCACCATTAGTCCAGCTAAAGCAGTGACTACAAAATACTTGGGACAGACACTTGATTTCTTAATTTCTTATACATGCTTTGTAAATGCATGATATTAGGAATAGCAGAGGTGGTGCTTTAACCAACAGTAGTGTCATTTGTTAATGAACTTAAACATTTACTGAAAGAAAGGACTTGCAGGTAGTGGTCTATCAAAATTAAGTGTCGGTTTTCTATAATGTGTCTGTAATCTGGGAGAAAAATCAACTAAACATCTCAATGTCTGCAGCCATTTGAAATAAAGACCTAATCCTCTGTAAGATACATGATACTCTTATTTTAGTGTATGTCAGCATTTTAAATGCAGCTGCATTCTAGGATGCTTCTAGGCTTGCCTGGAGATCAAAGTTTCAGTTACTCTGTAAAAGCAGTGAGTATTCTGGTGGGGGGAATTTAACAATATTTTGTTATCTGGTTTTTGGCTTCTTGCCAAAGAATAGTGCCACTAGGGCACTCACTGCTGTTTATATGATTTTCATTGACTTCAGTGGGCACTGAATCAGGCCTTATAAGCACAATTTCCTCATTGTTAGCAGCTGTTCATTGCTTAGCATTACTTGAGCCACTATTCAGCTGGCCATCTGTGATCTGGGACTTCTCAGACTGCAAGAAAATCGTTAGCTGTTCCATTTTGGCAGGAGAATATTGTAACTTATCTTAGGGATGTGTTTGTACAAGGAGTAATAATGTTTTTCCCCCAATAGCTATTGCTTGTCACTTGCCCATCTGTGGTTCTAACACACAAATGTTAAATAATAAATACAGTAATGGAACCAGTGCTTCATACATTCAAAGGCATGTTTTTTCACCAGGATGATGAGAAATGAAGTCTGTTAGCAGGAGGCAGTCAGTATATCAGTATACATACTTGTTAGTCCATCTCTGACGCTAGTCAGTCCACAGAGAACCTAGCAGAAGTTTACAAAATGACAAAAATAGGTCCCTGTCCTGAACAGCTTGGATGGTGAGTTACAACACCAAATCATGACTGAGAGTTTTGGATGCAGCTGGATTAAAGGGTATAAGAATTGAATGTACGTTACATTGTTTGTATGGCTGAGAGCAGCCATTTAGAGGTAGAGGAATTGTCCTATAATAGTTCTTCTCCAGAAAAAAGCAATTGTGGAAGTGGAGGTCTGTACCAATAAATCAGCATTTCAGCTAATCTGTTGAGTGTTATCCTGTATGGCTAGATTCCTTCCAAGATACACCTGTACCTACATCCTGCTTCTTGCAGGAACCATTTGCAAATTCCTGTTAACAAATGTTTCCCTCAAAATTTAACCCTATTTTTAAAGAAGGTTTAAAGGAATGTAGTGAGGGTCAGAAAGAAGGAATGAAGGATCGTTTATGTAAGTCATTTCAAGGAAAGGATATATTAGCCCAAGATCGTAAGTGGTACATATGGAGAGCTTACTAGAAAGGAAATGCTCTTTTTTGTTTAGAAATATTTTACCCATCTTTATAGTAACTCCTGGGCTAAAAGCTGCTCCTTATTTTGCTCACGTGGTAATGTAAATGACAGCAACCCCAAGTTCGGCTCTGGTTAGTTGCCCTCTGTCCCTAATGTACTTTCAGTTATGTTCTCGGTAGGTACTGGAGATGCACATCTCTGGCATTGAATGGGAAAAATCTCAGCTTTTTCTGGTTTCTGAATTGAGCTTCTTTCACTTTCAGGTTTTCATCTAAAATGAGGGAAATCAATTTCACTGTTGCTGCTGAAGCTTGGCTGCTCGTGTATATGAACAAGAAGTACAGAAATGAGATTGGGGGAAGGAATGGGAGGCAATGGGATTTCCCTGACTTCTTGAACACAGGATTTCACTGTGCCCAAATTTTCCAATTCTATTTTGAGCATAGAGCATTATTGCCCGATGATAAGAAAAAATTACAGTATTTCATCAAAGATTTGCAGACTATAGGAACTTACCAAGTTTCACGCAGATTTCAAAAAGAGTTTTCTGGATGCCAAAACAAATGTCTGACTTCACTATGCCCTGGGAGAAGAGCCTTCTGAGCTCTCCCGCAGCGGGAGGGAGTGTCTTTGCGCTGTACAATGATCTTTGTTGACTCTGAGTCTGTCAGCA
This sequence comes from Phaethon lepturus, assembly GCF_000687285.1. Lineage (NCBI taxonomy): Eukaryota > Metazoa > Chordata > Aves > Phaethontiformes > Phaethontidae > Phaethon > Phaethon lepturus. Next base: position 57,687 of record NW_010542907.1, read on the forward strand.
AAATTTGGAGAGAGACAATATGCAGGACTGTACCTTGCTCTGGGAACTGCCAGGAGAAGCACAAAGACTCCATCCTGTAAGCGAGACATGAGACACAAGTTTTTTTTCTCATCGAGCTCAACAGCTCAGAGACCATTCCCTCCATCAGGTGACAGGGAGGGAGGTGAGGGAATATTCATGCATCCTCCAAAGTGTCATAGTCAGGCTTTGTTTGCCAAATCATGAAGTCTACATAGTAAGTAAACCTTATGAAAATGTAATAAATCTTCTACATGTTTAGCAGATGTTGGTGTATTTATCCACTATAGGAAGTTATATATCAAACTGTAAATTTTAGTGCCTGTTATGTGTACTCTGTGAATCCCAGACATGTTTAATATTTCTCCCTCTGAGGTTTAACTGTGTATAAATAACATTCAATAAACAACCTTTAACTTTAAACAAACTTATTCAGACATATGTTGTCTGGTCAGATCTCATGGTATAACACTTAAATACTGAACAGGACTGATTAAATCTAGCAATATGTCTTTAATTTACATGCATTCAGTCTCTCTCCCAGCAGCATCAGTGTCCCAGTTAAGGATGCAATACTTATGTTATGAACTGTTGTTTCAAAGGTGGGCAATTTTGCAATCCTGATTTGCAGAGAATTTAAACTTGGCACATGAAGTTCCTGCCCAAGAGCCAATTCCCCCCCTAAATGTGTTCAGCAAAATAGTTTATTCTTCATGTTGTTATGGTGGAAAAACAATGCCTCAGTGCTTTAATTCCTCTTATTTTTAGACCTATAAGCACAAGTGTTTTAAAATGAAAGCTTGTGAGATATACACTAGGATCTTAAGGCACTTCTCAATGAGAAAACTTAAAAAAAAAAAAAAAAATCCCAAAACAAAAAATTGCCCCTTTTACCTCCTCCAGTGATTGAGTTATTTTTGGATTAGAAACTTCAAGGCATGCAGCAACTCTTACTTCCTTAAATTTCAGGATAAATTTTTTGATGATGGCAAACGGTGATCTGAGAACAAAACAAGGAAGAAATAAGAACCCAGAGGACAAATATATGCAGTACTGGAAAATGTGGGAAACAGATTAGCAGGTATTTAAAAAAACACAAGCAATCAACCAAGGAAGTAAAAATTGCAAATTGCTGTGATCAGCAGATTGCTGATGGGCTTTGTATTCTTGCAGTGTCCAATGTCAGCAGCTTTTCTCTGATTTACCCTAATGTCCCTCAAAATTAGACTTCGCTGAAGAGGTCCATAGGCTTGAGAAGCTAGTTGTAGTAAGGCACAAGGAGTAAAAAAAGCAGCCTTGCTCTCCTCTGGTCTTTCTGGTTTGGGTTCCCTCTCAGTATGTTTCTACTCTTCCATAATTTTTAATGTTTCCTAGAATGGAGCTCTCACCATCATTATTTAATATTGTCTGTCAGGTTTCTAGGAGTCTCAAACTGCTATAAACCCAATCCTCAACCTACTAAGTACCGAACCTTTTCCACTGTCCATGACTTTGAGAGATTTTTTGGGTGCTCAGCAGCTGTTAACATTGGTCTTTGTGTTGCATTGCTTGGTGTAAGGATCCTGTTCAGAATAAGTGGGAATGAAGGAGGGGTTGATTGACAACTCATCTGAAACTCACTTGAGCTATTGTAGATACTAATACCAGCTTCAGTGAGTGTTAGACTGCGATTTCTTGATTGCAGTCATGTCTGGGGATTTTGCTGTTGCTCACCTCAGAATACAGATGTCTTCTTCAGCGCCGCTCTAATATGCATAAAAGGACATTTTGAGTATCTATTGCTTATCATTTGTGTTTCTTAATGCGCAGTGATTTTTCTGTGATCATATGAAAAGGGGTTTGTTAGCATTTTGATTAGATTACCTACAGTAAGAATCTGTAATTCAGAGGCAGACATACAGCTCATATACAGTAGCTCCCAAGAGCACAGATTTATGATCCTTTTAGTAATGCAACATGCGGTGTATCTCTTATTGCTAATGAGTTTGTTAATGGAAGCCTAAACTTGAGTGCCCAGAGGGTATCAAGGCAGTTGTACTTTACGTATTCTGCTTATTAATGGTAAAGGGAAGATGTCTATTACATGTTTAAAACTGCACTTTAGTTGCTCAGGAAAATGAGAACTGTTCTCAGTTTCATTTCATGTTATCCACTGCCTGCTTTGCACAGAGCTGCATAGCCGATTAGGTAGGGAGAGAAGATTTTTCTAGCCCCTAAACTGCTTATTCCTTGAGGAGAAAATTGAAGGTAATATTTCTTGGTGGATCCCAGCTGGTGAAGTCTTTTGCCCAGACATAGCAGCAAAGCGTTACTAAGTGCTGTACTTTGTCTCTTTTGGTTGAAAACCCCAGAGGAGCTTTCTCAGACCAGTTCTCCAGAGATGCATGAAGCGAGTAGTGCTCTAGAACAGTTTGTACTTGCGTTTGAGAGCGCTTTTATGGTCAGGTGCAAACATCAACACCAATATGACTGAAACAGGTTTGTAGGCTTTCACCGAGGGTGAATGGGCAGAGACCCCACTATTTGTTATTCTGCTGCCTTTGTTCAAGGCGAGGTGACACTATCTGAGGGAGAGAAGTCAATGGACCTTTTGAGTCTATCTTCAATTCAAAACTCCAGCAAATGGACTGGGTGCCTGAGCTATGATGTTCCCACAACCAGTGTTGCTGGAGTAAAATCTGGGATCTCCTGGATTAGTTACCAAGTTTAAAAAATGGTGCAGTGGGAATTCTAAATGTTTTGTATAACTGTGAAACATTCAGTTTTCAACCTATTTAATATTTTTAGCTTCCTTTCCTCTTTTTAAACTTGAGTCAGTTAAAAAATTCTGTGTTCTAGCAAAACATTGACATGTGTAATAATGTGGAAGTGAAACATTTCAGCATTTCTGAAATGAATGATTAAGGTTAAAAAATGTTGAAATAATACCTTACATTGTTTAAAACATTTTTCCTATTCTTTCTGGCCAAACACTTTCATTAACTGTGACCTGAAATGGGAGTAGTTCTGTATTTCCCTCCCCCCACCCCTTCTCCTGAAGTTGTACGTTTTGGCTAATTTTAGCGGTTTATGAAAATAAAAGGAGGGGGGGAAAAAAAAAAGCCAAGTCTGGCTGTACTCTTCCCTTACCTTTATAAACTTTGCCTTCACTGCTAAATGAAGATGGGTTTTGTAGTTTTCTCAGTGGTCTTTTCCACTCGTCAGATCTTTAGAGGTCAAGGAGCACTATGTAGAGGAGAAAAAGTAAATGTAAATGTAGACTATTCATGTGGCTTTTATGCTTATTGCAAAAGGGCTGAAATATTTCCCCCCAGTCCCAGCTGGATTCAGGTGTATCACTGAGTTACCACAGCTGGAAGAGTTATTACACATTAGCCGAGCTGTGGAAAGTAGTCGACTGATCTGGTAGCTTGGGGCAAACCCAAGGTGAGACAAATTTGTCTAAGCATCTTTCGCTGAGGTTTATGCTAATGGATTTTACCTCCTGTTTGTGGCAAGCATGCTCAGCTGACATCATTGCGTCCTGGTAATCGGAGAGAAGGATCTTCCTATCTGCGAAACACACTGTGGCCTGTAGGGATGATGTGAATGAAGGGCCACCATGATAAACAGTCGGCAAGTTTTGAAATGATCGCAAAGGGCGTGTTTTTCACACGTGCTTTTTGGCCCCATATTTCAGCTAGCTCTAAGTACAAATCGAGCCCCACTTGTAGCAGCAGTGAGTAGTGCTGATCAAGAAAAGGGAGTAAAAGAAATATTAATTTATTTTGCAGCATCAAGGGTGCAAGCAGAGCTTTCAGGCAGCGATTGCATTTCTTCTGTGTGTTCCTAGCCTGCCTTGCTGACTGCAGGTCCTAGCTTGAGCCCTAGCAGCTGTAGAAGGCAAAGGGTTGTGTGTGAGGCATCTTGATCAGCTCCCAGCTGGCTGCTGCTGTTCTTCCCATCCCCCTCCAAATTACCAGGGTTACTGCCTGGCTCAGATTTGCTGAGGGTTACGTCTGCAAGCGTCACCTCTGCAACTGTAATACAGATAAGAATTTACCAACAATCTTGAGAGACATTCCCTGGCCTGAAGTGCTCGGAGGCATGTGACAGCAGGATCCAGGGCTGTGCTACCAGTGAAACAAACACACACAGTCACGTCCGAGCGCTTGTGTTGCCTCGTCAGACCTGGAAAGCTGATGATATTGTTCAAATAGTCTGTCTTTCTGGACTCTTCAGAGAGCTTCTGGCTGGGAAGGGTTTTATGCAAAGACTTTCTAAATGTTTCTCTACTCTCTGCTGAGGTTGTCCTTTGCAGTTGCAGGGGAAGGGGGAAGCCAGCATCCCAAAAGGCAGGACAAAATGGGAGCTGCCAGGTCAAACCAAAAAATAAAACTAGGCTTAACTTTAGATCTGCTGCATTTTCTGTAGCAAATGTGAGTGCCTGTTTTATAATTGGTGCACCCTTACCTGGAGGACTGTCTGACGGCTGCCAATTAAGTGAACTACTGGCTGTGGACTGTCACCAGGCTGCGTGCAGAGGGGGTTAGGGTTAAGAGAGCAGCCCTGCCTCTGCTGTGATTGGGCTCTTTTCAGAGAGTTTCTGCTAGTTGATCTTCGCCCCCCCCCCCCCCCC
>NW_010542907.1:62406-68025 GCF_000687285.1 Phaethon lepturus
CGCTCTGTATCTGCTGAGAGAAATGAAGGAACTGAAGGAGGTTAAAAGATGCCCTCCCATCATACCAAAAAAGAGGGTTATGAAGGATAGCCTGAATGGAGTGTCAGCTCTGGCACACTCCTCCCTTGCTGGAGTGGATGAACTGTGGATGGATGGGCCTGTGGGCAGCAGGGGAATGTGGAGACTGAGGGTGTAAAGTCACGTATTCACAACGGTGATAATTCATCCTCAAATACTTGGTCATCTGAATGCAGGCAGAAGAGGAGCTAGCCAAGAAAAGTCTGAGAAAGGGAGCAGGTTTGGCATTGTGGTGTTGCTAGCTGCCTGCTGCTGGGGCTCTGTGGCACATCTGTGGCTAAGGAAACCCACGGGAGTCCTGGGATCCAAATGTGGTAGGCTCCAAGGACTCCTTTTATGCCAGGCTGTGGGGCCTTAATCCATTTTTGTGCAGGATTGTTTTTATTCATTTGGCTGGTGATGCCATTTCTAAAGTAATTAAAAAAAATGAATACAATATGTTTAGTGGGTATATTACTATAATTAAGATTCCCAGTTGGGTTTCTCATTTAAGCAGCAGGGAGAATTACATTAAGAATTGGGAGCTCCTCTGTGCTAACCTTGCTCTGTAGAGTGATTCATGACGCAAGCGGGGCCTGTTCACTCAGGCCAACATTTCCAGACTCGGGTGCCTAAAGATAGGCACTTGGACTTGTGCTGAGGCTCTCACATGAATGTTGTTTACTTTGCAGAGGTGCAGCTCCCTGAGAAGGGAGGGGTTTTACAAGCATTTGGTCTCTCCAGAGAAGCAGCCAAGCTTTAGGCACCCAAGCAGAGAAGAGTAACTTCACGCTTTGGGGCGCACAGTTCACTCCTGTGAAAGCAGCGATAAATACTTTGCTGTATCACAGAAGAGTGTGGCTGAGCCGCTGAAGTTAGCGTTGGAGTGGCATTTTGGAAATAACAAAGCTTTTGGTGCGTATGTGCTTGATGGCAGAGTTCACAGGAGAGAGAGCATACGTTTATGATGGGGAAATAATGGAGAAGGGAATGAAAACAGAAAAAAACCACGTAATTTTGACTTTCCTGACTTAATTGTATGTTTAAATCTCAGCCTTAAAAAGGGCCTAAATCTCCATCAATTAATACAGCTTTCTCCTTTTTCTTTTCTTTTTCTCATGCAATATGGGAAATAATGAATAGGCAAGTGGGATTTATAAGGGGGGAAAATCCACCAACAGGGTTTGCTGAATTGAGCAATTGAGTGGCATTCCTGTGGAGTGGTTTTACAGTGTCACTTGAACCCCATGGTTAAGCAGTCTCTAGGTAACTGGAGGTAGGTCTGTTTTCCATAATATATTGACTCAGCCTGGAACTAAAAACACACACACACAGAAATCCCCAAACCTTGCTGTATCCATTGCTGGCAAAAATAATAGAGCCTGTTTAAAACTTTGTGCTATTTAACCACGTCGAGTGACTTTTAAACGGCTTGGTACATAAAGAAAAGGGAGATTTGCTTGGCAAGTTGCCGTGAATCATAGTTACTTCTTGATGTAAGGCGTTTACAAGAGAAAATGTATGCTCTGCTAGAAGTGCAGAATTCCGAACAAGATGCGAATTTTGTTTGGCTCTAGGACAGAGCTTTGGGGGAAGCAGGCAATGAGGGAAGTGTGGTACTGAACTAATGAACATAAAGCCTTACATGGAGGGAAGAGAAATGAGCCTTGTTATGAGGGGACAGAAAGATGGTGGGAGGCTGATGAAAGTGGATACAGCTTGGGAAATATGAGGGGGGAGTCATGGAAGAGAGTGAAGGAGTTGGTGGAGGGTGCAAGAGGCATTTATCAAGGAGCAGCATTTGGTGCTCAGTTTGGTGAAGCCGCTGCGAAGGGCTGTTAGGGAAGTCAGAGATGGCAGTGAAGCACGGAGGAAGCCCAACTAGAAACAAATGGAAAACTTTTCCTCAAAACAGTGCCAGATGCTTCTGGCAGTCTTGCTGGTTTGTGAGTGTTGGAGTTCATGACACTATTTGCAGTGTCTATATTATTCCTTGGATGCAGCTTTGAGGAGGAAAATGCTGCCAGTCTGAATGACTGTTTATCCTAGACTGGTTGTGGGAGACTGAATAAGGGGGAGTTTTTACCACCTTTTGCCACAACAGCCAGGATGGGAAAGTTCCAGAGAGAAGAATCCCTTGAAAAAAATGAATTTTTGATTTTTGGATTCTGTTTAGAGATGCAAAAGGCGCAGGCTGTGTATGTGCAGTAGTTAAAAGCGAAAGGGAAACGCAAGCATGTTTTTACTTCTAATTCAGTCACTTCTCACTGTGGGCAGGTTGACTAAATGTTGGATAGCTGCATTTCCAACAAGGAGGGAGCTGACACTGTATCTGTTGTACCATCTGTTTACCAGTTACCAGTGTACTGGGGAGAAGCTTCAGCAAGGAGTGGGAAAGCTTCCAGAGTTCACAGTTGTGTTTAACTGCTTGAATGCCAGCAACATGAAGCCAACGTATTGGCAAGCCTCTGGTGCTCAGAGCTAAAACTACTGTGTGTAGCATCTCCTTTTCAACTAGCACAGCTTTTCCGGTTGGGTGCTTCTCCTTGCGCACCACCGGTGGTGGCGGAGGAAACCAGGCCCCTCCTAGCCGGGCTGCAGCAGGGTGACACTTTCCCGACCCGCCTTTTAACTGTTCTGTGTGCAGGAAAGAGGAAAAACCCCACCTCAAGCCTGCTAATGGTGGTACCAGAGCAAAAGCTGGAGAGGAAAGTTACTCTGCTGTAGATGCACAGCACAAAGCTGTGGTCTGCAGGGTGCCTTGCTGTTGTAGCAGTGCTGGAATGTCAGTTTATTAATGAAACTACTGGTGTGAAATTACCAAATACATGGTAATTAAAAGCTAAAAAAAGCCTAGTGCAGCATTTCAGCCAATCATCCTGTTCCCCTTGGTTTGCAGTTTCACTTTCAGATTGCAACAAGCAAGCCAGTTCCCAGTAAGCTCCAGAAATCACATTTGGACAATTTCTGCTCTGGTTTCCTCTCTCAGCTTTTTCCACTCCAAAGCTGACAAAACCTGGTGGCTGCAGACCAGTTTGAGTGAAAGCAGCAGGCCCTCTCCGGCCCTCAAGATAGAGGTTTCTGTTTCAAAGCCTCAGTGCGGAAGTAGGTACAGAGCGCGAATTTTCAAAGTAAAAAAAGGGAATCTGTAGGAGCAATAGCAGAATTAGCTTCAAGCTGATAAGGCTTTTGAGCCCAGGAAGATGGCACTTACTACCTTTGCTTTCTGAATACTTAATTTCCTTATTAAGTCAGTGCAGCTTGATTATTATTGCCTCTGTCTCAGAGTGTCAGAACTTGGGCAAACTGTCACAGTTAAACTTGTAGGAAACAGTTTTGATCTTTTGCAGAACTTTTTAGATATGGAAAATCCTTATCAATTTCAGTTGTAGTTAGTTTTGCTCTCTTTGAATGGCATTCTCTTTGAATGGCATCTTTGTCAAGCTTGAGGCTATGTGCCTTTCACTTCACTCTAACCTAAATTTCCTTAATGTTCATTTATCTTGGCCTATAGACATAGATCCACTCTACAGATCAACTCTGTTTATCCATCAGGGCCAGCTAATTTCAGACACCTGCAGTTCTTCCTCCTATGCATAATGGTACCCGCAGTGAAGAGGACCCATCCATCCTGTAGCATCTTTGGGGCAGACATGAGCTTGTTCAGCTTGAAAGCTGCGTAGTAGTGGTTAGTAAGCCACTGAGTCCAAGTTAATAGCATGTCTGAGAGGCAGAGCATATGGGTTTTTGCTTGACATTTAGAATAACAGAGCCAAACATCTAGTGAGCTCAGGACCGGGCAGAGTGAAGCGATGTCTGTCTGCAGAATAAATTGAGCTTCAAGTGATGGCTGCATAGTATAATTTATTTTAATACTTGAAATGATGCACTGAGACGAGACGTTTTAAGACAAAGAGTGTATGTGAATAGCTGTTCCTGAGGCTCTGCTGTTCTATGAAGATGACCTAAGCAGGCTTACATGCTCAGTCATCTTTGTTTCTTTTCCTTGAGCAACTGTAACCCCTCTCCCCACTGAGAGAGGCCCTTTTAAAATCACTGGAACCCTTTGATTTCAGATGCGCATGGTTGTCTTCTGGCACTGTCTTAAAAACTCTCAAATGCTTCCAGAGAAGAGTTTTTTTTTCATGCTAGTCTGTTTCCTACTTGCTTGTCTTTCCTGAAAGTGCTAGTAAACTACTATCTGTCAAGTCAATGTCCCCGGGACAAGGTTTCTATGCTTGCTTGTCATCACAAAAAACGCTCATCTTCCTGCCGAGCATTAAACAAAGCACCGCATTCACACAGGAGAACCCCTGTTCCTTCCTGACAGTTCCTTTAAGAGAGGGGTAGTATTTTCTGGGCTTCGAGGTCCTTGCCTAGAAATGGCAGCCCAGAGCTTGTGGTGCTTCTCCAGCTCCCAAGGCACGTCGTTTTGATGGCCATGCTGTGTTTTGCTATGGAGTCGGTATACCAGCCCCTCTGTACCAGTCAGTAAGATGGCCTGGTTTTCTTTTGGGTTTCTCCTGGCCCTAAACCCGCTGCCCGTCCCCCCCCCCCCCCCCAAAAAAAAAATCAATGAAAGACAACCAAAAGAAAAAACTGGCTGCAATCCTTATTGAGAGCTGCTTTACTCTGTACTATATGCCAGTTCTGCAGGGAGCATGGGCTTTGAATGCATCTCCTGTCAGCTTAATCTGTTTCTTTCCTCCTGAAGGAGCACCTGAGTAGTTGGGCTCTGAGATGGAGGCCTTGGCTCTTGCCAGCCTGGAAAGCCTGTGACCCTCATTGCTGGCTCTTGGCTTCCCTTCCAGGCCTACCCTGCAGCAGCCAAGGACTGTGTGTGTGGTGGAGAGGTGTACAATGGCTCCAGCACCTGGGACTGCCACATGCCGCCGGAGGGTGTCAGCTCAGAACTCAACCAACAGAAAAGCAGATCACCGCTGTAGCTATGAAAAAAAATCTCTTCTTTGGTTATGGCCAGATACATGTGGCTTGCTCCTTGGTGTACATATTTTGGAGGAGGACAGTCATCTTTTCTTCTCTGATACGCTTCTAAATCTAGACTTACATTTGATTATACAAAAGGACTGAAACCATTCCTCACAGTAGTCCGCCTGTCTTCTCTGAGTCTTCAGCTGACTGGAGGGGGAAGGAGTCTCCGCGCCTGTGCAGAGGTGCTATGGTTAAGATATATATCTCTTAACTGATTTATAAGTTTTAAGATATATATACACACACACGCACTCATGCCATTCAGCATTTAGCACGTTGGCCAAGTTGCAGAAATGGTCTTTAGGGCTCACTCTCCGTAGCCGATTGCTTCTGCTCTGATCTTACTTAAACGTGTGCCTAAATGAACAAAATGGCAGAAGAGACTTGTCTCCCATCGTGACAGCTCTCTTCTGGCGCCAGGCACGTCCCCAGACGCTCGCGTTCCCCACTCCCCAAAGCTGCAGGCCGCCCAGGGGTAAGAGCGGCCCTCGAGCGCGGTGTGCCCGTGCCAGTGTAAACTGGGGCCGTGTCCTGCAGCAGTGAGGACTTCCCGCGCCCGCTCCACCACCC
>NW_010542908.1:0-27243 GCF_000687285.1 Phaethon lepturus
AGTCGGCCCGGCGGCGGCTTGTGGGCCGGGTGTTGTGCAGCTCCTTTGATTTCAAAACAAACAAGCGTGAGAGGCTGCTCAAGTTCCGGGCGGTGGCTGTGATTCACAAGCGCCTTTGATCATCCACGGGAGACTCTTTTTTTTTTTTTTTTTGAAGGCTAACGGGGGACTCTTGCAGTCAGCAAGAAGCCTACTGCACATTCTACAGTTTTAAGTTTGCAACGAGAAGATTGCCTCTCTACTTTTGTTATTCTGAGCCTATAAATTTAAGTTATCATACCTTTTAAAGCAAGGTGATTTCAGAAAGCATAGTAAGTTTACGTTCTTCTGAGTTTCTATCTGATATGTTAAGGGCAAAACTTTTTGGTTTGTGTTTTCTATACATGTACATAACACTTCTCTTCCTCTTTTTGCTGCTTATTTTATAAAACCAGATAAGAGCTCTGCAGGACACTTCTTTAAAACCATTTATCCTTTCCAGAAATAAGCCCGGTTATGCGTTTCTTTTGGTAGCAGGTATAGTTTAGGCAGCTGTTGGCGCTGGCAGCTCATTCTCTTTGCAATGGTGTTTGAAGGCTGTAACTGAACTGCATCAGGGAAGTAGCCTAGCTTAAGACGCTTAGCCAGAAAGGATCGCTTTTATGCCGGTTTACTGGTCTGCTCTCTGGCTCTTCCCTGCACGCAGTTGTGCAGGCACCCCTCATTGAGTGGAGCAGGAGCTGCTTGGAGCTGGTATTGCTGCCAGGAGAAACGTACATGTAATCATCCTGAGAGTTAATGCTTGCTCTGTGAACTTCTGTTTGCTTATGTTGCAGGAAATAGAAGTGTTTCTAGACTGCTTCAAGGAAATGCCAAATCCCTAACACAAATTACATAATTATTACTACATTTCATTTCTTTCTTGGCTGTGAATGTTTTCAGATGTTGATACTGAGCATTGGTTGATGTTAACCAATCTGGTTTGGAGAGAGAACATGAAAACATGATGCTTCTAGATCTGTGCTGATACAAATTATCAAGGTGTCAGAATACTATATAAGGTATTGTATTTCAGGCATAAAGAAATAAGAGCTTGAAATAACTGTTACCTTAAATGCTCTTTTGAGAACTGTATTCTAAAGAACTAATGCTGTTACTCAAAATACTTGAAAAGTCACTTGGGTTTTTTTCTGTGTCTTTCCGACTGCTCTCATTTTTCCCTTTTCTGTTAATTACATAGCTTTGTATTCAGCCCGCAAGAGACTGGTGTCTTAAAAATTGAAGCATTATTCTAAGGGCATGAAAGATAAGATTTCTAAGGCCTAGAAATAATTTTAATTACTCTTATCACTAAGAAAAGTTGTGATTTATAAAGGTATGTGTTTAGGCTGCAGCATTTTGTGATACTGTAGTTAGAAAGAAGATTTTATTCTCCCAGAAGTCTTATAATCTTTTTTCTTGCAAACAATAAGTCATGACAGAGCCTGTCCAAACTTCTCTTCAGGTATTCCTTGATCAGACTTGGAACTAAAAATTTGGAGGCAATGCTTTTGGAGGGTAAGGAGGAAACCCTTACAGAGCGAATTATCTCATTACACAGGAAGTATTAAGAAATTAAATTTTAAGTCCTTTTCTTTCACAACAACCACTTTTGTAACAATACTATAAAGTGATAGGTCTGGGTTTTTTGGTATTTTCTCCATTTCTTGAGAATCCACAGAGCTTACCTCTAGCAAGGGTATCGCTTCATTGTCCCGTGTGCTTCTATGGTGCTTTCTCTGTGCAATCTGGGGCCAGTCAGACCAAGGGAGATTACTTATGTTGTTAAACCCAGGCTTACTGGCATCTTGGGGAAAGTTGATGTTATTGAAGCTTCTGGGTATTTTATGCTTGTCACTTCGGCAAATCGCCTGCCAGGTGGTCTGTACAGCAGTTCAACAAAGAAGTCACTTGTTCTTTCTGTGGGCTGATGGCGAAATACCACCATGCAAATATGTAAGAATTTAGAATGATGAAAGAGTGGCAAATTTTTGACCTTTTCAGTCAAAAAGGAAAAAACCCCACTTTGAGTCTTGAAGGTTGAGTCAAGAACAAAGTGGACAAATCATAAAAGTTCAATGCTGTTCATGGTCTTTGAGTTTTCCTTTTTTCCCTTGGAGTTTTCACAGTTGGTCAAGGGAAAGGTCCTTCAGATTGACCAGTTAATGGAAGGATGCTGTGTTCACTCCCAAGAAAAAGTGAGCAATAGCAATTTACTGAATTAAGTAGTTTTAATTATATTCTCTCTTGGCATTGCCATCAAGGCTTGATATTTCTGAGCTCGGGTACTTTTCATCTGAAGGAAAAAAAAACTGGATTGGGAATAGTAGAAGCAAATAAAAACTGTAACTGTGTAGAGAATCACAAGAGGGCAATCTCTTCCCCCAAAAAACTTGTGGAGATGGATCTTGCCCTTGTAAAAGAATACAGTGGTAGCTACCTGATAAGAATGACGTGGAGTACTGCCTGTGGAAAATAAAGGTGTTAGTTCTGGGGGAGAGAAACATGCTCCCACTTTCCTGTGTCACAGTTTGTCCCATGATTCAGCTAAGATCTTTTTTCCCTGCCTGTTAGTCTCTTTAGTTTCAGAAGATTCCCTTGCCTTTCTGTCCTGGTGTGCCCTTCCCCCAGTGTTTCTTCTGGATGCTTATGGCATAGATAAGCATCTTGTAAAAGCCATGTACCTTGTCTTTCTGGAGTTTCTCTTTGAGATGCTAATTTATACCTTTTCACTTATTTGATGTCTCAATCTACCAGGCAATGTTGCATGAATGCAGGAGAGTGAATGCTTTTTAACTTTTTGGGATAGTCTTGATCTGAGTTTTAAAGAGTAAATTGCAAGCTTCTAAATACACAGCCTTAACTAATTTGACAGAAGTTACTTTTAAAAGCATGTGTGGATTTTGTAAGCAAAGCAAGCAGAAGTTACTGTTTCCATATTGGAAATTAACTTAACCTCTGTAAATTAGTCATGATGGTTTAGTATCTTCTTCATAATGAAAAATGGTACCTTTGTGCAAATGGCACGTGAGGAGTCTGAACTAATAATTGGGAAACTGTTGAATTTTGCCAGGTAGGGTTTTTTTCCTTCCGAAAATTTGCAGGCTACAAATAGACTTAAATTTCATTTTTGTTCTAAATTTATAAATTTGAGTTGAGACACCTTTGAGTCTTTGAATGCCTTGTGCTTACTGCACTGGAAGCATGTGTGTTGCAGTGCTCTGTTTACATATGCAGGTGAATGCAACCGTCAGTTACTTCATCTTACACCATTTTGTAGGTACATGTGAGTCCACTCACAAATCAGATGTATAATGATTCAAAGAAATGTAAACTCGATAACATCAAAGTGTTATTAAGCAGACATCTTTATTACAGCGCCAGACGCGTGGGATATATCTCCTCCTAACATGCGTGCTTTGAAACAAAAGTTCATCCTTTATATGCCTTAAAGACATGAATATTCACACATTTTCCAAGAAAGCTCCACCTCCCTGCCTATCTACTACATTTACATAGCCAAGCGATTCTTTCTTACCATCCTTGTTTGAGCACTCCTGCTAGGATGTTTCTATTCTCAAGGTTAATTTCTCCGTTCTTGTTCTTATGTCATCTTTGTTTTAATTCCATGAGGCCTCTTGGTTCTACACGCATGCATTTCCTTGTGATTAACTATTTAAACATAGCTGAAATGTTAGCACTGAGGCAAGTATAGCCTAAGGACTATGAGAGTAGGCTGTTAAACACAATCACACAGTCATTAGGCCAAAGAAATCTGTACAAAAATCAACAACCCTCCAGAAGGGTACACACAACTACAAAAGGACATTTACAAAGCCCACACCTGACTAATTCCATATGCTAAAATAAACTCATAACTGTCCCAGGTCCTTGTTTCAATAATGACTGGAAGGGAAAGGCTGTGAGACAATTGTAGTTCTCTTGTAGAAGAACCCTTCATTATATTAAAAGCATTCACTCTGGAGCATCTATAAATACTTGACGTCTCTTTGTATTGACCAGGCTCGAACTTCTTGGGACAGGGAGTCAACTGAAATGCGCTATAAGAGGCTTCAACATTTGCTTGAAAAAAGCAACATCTATTCCAAATTCTTGCTAACCAAAATGGAACAGCAGCAACTGGAGGTAGGTATATTGTTGTCTGCAGTGGGGATTCTTAAAATGGGCTGCCATCTGTTTGTTTGGGTTTTTTTTGCCATCCAGCTGTTTGAACTGAAGTAAAAATGCTGCAATAATAACATGAAAATCTACTGGAACTTGTAGACTACTTACATTGCTTTCTGTTTCACAATGAACAACAGTGGTAATATGTAGAAGTTAAAGGGGAGCTGGATACATGGAAGACTTATTGCAATAGATGTGATCTTAAGGACTTTGCAATTGGGAATATTTTTGTTGGAGTCTTTCTAAATTACTGTATGTAAGTGTTTAAAGTATTCACTGACAAGCAATTCGGAGCAGTTGCACTTTCTTGCCTGAGTTGTGCTTTATCATATTAAACTGTGTTAGAATACAGGCTCTCAGTGAGAGTGCAAAAACAAAGTCTGTAGAGTACACGGAACTCTACCAATGTAACTTATGCCCATTATCATTTCTCTAATGGGTAGTTCTCTTTGGGGCATTATTGAAAGATAAGAAATGTGTGTGGTTGGTTGTTTGGTTGTTTGTTTCTTTTAGGAGCAGAGAAGGAAAGAGAAGTTAGAAAAAAAGAGAGAGATGATGTTAAAATCTGCCAAGGTAAGATTAACTAGCTATTTTACGTAATTTTCTGAATTTTGAAATAATTCTGAAAAAGTCTGACAAATTACCATGTCAATTTTGATGAAGGTAGGAAAACAAAGTAAGTTAGACTTAGCCAGTATTTGACTTGCAGGATCTGTCTAGTATACCATATTTATTTTAACCATAAGAAAACTGTTTAAAAGTGCTTAGAAATTGCATACCATGACAGTCATCTTAAGAAGATGTTTCTGACTAATCATACTAAAGAAAATGGTTTTAATTTGTCTTGAGGAGGTTTTTTGTTTTAGCAATGATTACTTATTCAGCCAAGAGGCTGAATAGCTAACATAAAAGATAAGCAGGAACTTTTTTGCTGTATTTTTATAAACTGCTTAATAGTAAAAGTGTTTCAAGAAGCCTTCAAAGTCAATGGTTTGAGGCTGCACATCTTTTTATCTGTGTCATGACAGTTAGAAATGCAAAAGATGATGAACTTCTTCCTATGTTTATTTTCTAGGGTCAAAATCCAGTTGATGGCAAAGAGGAGAAATCAGGTAATGCATTAGGCTTTGCCTTTTGTCAGTACTGGTGCTTTTAGTTTCTTCAATGTTTGATGTTGCATAAACTCAAATGTTATCTTATAGGTGCAAAAAAGAAGAGAGGAAGAGAAGATGGTACATACAACATCTCAGAAATTATGTCCAAAGAGGTAGGACATAGCTATAAATAGGCTTGTCTGGATTTTTGTAGCACAGACTTTGACTGGTGAGGCAATCGCTGAGTGACATCTATATTTTAGAGCAATACATTCTCGTACATTGCCATCAGAGATTATCAACTGACAGCCAACAGTAGCCTATCAGTAATGTATGGCTTTCTTCCAACAAAGATCTATGTAACAAGCAGTGTTGTCAGACCTGTAGAATTCAGATGCTTGCTTTTTTTTTCTTTTAAAGTCTTTGGGGAGGCAAGCTGTGAAAAGACTACATCTCCAGTTAAACTTTCAATTACCCTTTGTAACTGGAATGTATTCTCTGGTGTGTAGCCTTGGTTAGAGTCACTTGTATGATTAATGCTGTTGTATGGAAAACTTTTTAAAGTATGTCTGGATTGTGCAATTAAAAGATCTTGTGAAATACTTTTAAGGTTGAAAAGCGCATAAGCATAGCTTTTTCTTGTGTTTCCAGGAAATATTATCAGTGGCAAAAAAAAGTAAAGTGGAAAATCAGGTATGTTGGCATATGTTATTGTAGTTTAAGTGTGTTAAGCTCAAAGGGAAGCTGGGCTTTTTATACTTAATAGTATATCTTCAAATGTTTCCTGTAAATAAACATCTCTCTGCTATCTATTGAAGTCTGAATTAGAAATTTAAAAAAGTGGTGCAAGTGAATGCACTTAAATACTTATTTTCAGAAATCTGGGGTGAAAACTTCTGATTTTTTTTAAACACTGAATTTGAATGTATTTATACTTTATAGAACATCTGTAGTTTCAAAAATAAAAGAAATAGGAATTTACTAAGATGTATTTGTACTGGTGTGTAAGACCTTAGGACACAGTAACTTCTAAGCATTCAAGCATGGAGATAAGTGTGGTCTCTCTTGCTTCTGCTGTAGTTTAAAAGCTACAAGTACAGTATGAATTACTGTCCGATATTCTTTAGAATCCACTTACAGAAGGGAAATAGCTGCATTAAATGCCGTCCGCTGTGGGGAAGTTTTAAGTCTGCTTGCTTTTATGGGTAAAAAATTATAAGCCAAATAGCTTCAGCAGCTATCACTGCTCTTCAGTTCTATACAAGTAAAGAATGTGTATAAGGCATTGAAATTTTGCATGTTGACATCTGCCTCTGTAGTAATATTAATCCTAAGAATAAATTCTGCTCTTGAGTTGACAGTTACTCAAAGTAAGTCTTTGAGTCAGGGGCTGGCTTACTTCACTGCACATCAAGACTGGTGTAAATTGGGCAAAAGTGTGTCTTAGCTGGACTTTGATGTATATGCCACTTGTCACATGTTCCTTGAACTTCCCTCTGTAGGATGAAAGCTCTTCTGACAACCTGTGTCCAGAAGACCTGCAGAAAAATGGAGACTCAAATAGCGTCATTAAGGATAGATTGTGTCAAGCTGTACGACACAGTGCCAAGCAATTCCTTGATCCAGTACGGAAATTTAATGGACAACCAGTGCCTTTTCAGCAGCCAAAGATTTTTACTGGCGGTGTAATGAGGTGGTACCAAGTGGAAGGCATGGAGTGGCTAAGGGTATGGAGCAATTGTTGAAGAAATTGAATCTGTTGCTCATTGGAGTCAGAGAAATGGAGGGAGAGAGACACTAGAAGTCAGTTGGTACAGGGAAGGTGAAAGAGACAGTTCTTTATGGTTTCTCATGATACAAGAATCTGGTGTTATGAAGAAATTGTCAAGCAGCAGATAAAAAGTTTCAGTGTGGGGAAGATATCTGTGTTTGGAAGTGTTTCTTTAGACTTATTTTGTTGGTGTTCTCCATCTTGCCTTTCTCCATCTATTTTCTTGTACAACTCAACTGTCTTTTCAGCCTGACCTTATAAGTACTTTGTGAAAGCAGAAGGTCTGTGCATACTACTAAGGGACAGTCTTACTATTTTGCTGACAGACTTGAATACCTAGCCCCGTAAGTGTTTAAAGAACCATTACCTTGCGGGCCTGATGGATGAAAGTTTTCTGTTCTCTGCATCTTGGAATCTAACTAGTGATATTAACCCAGTGTTTTAAAAATGTGTTGTCTTCAGCCTTTGAAATAAAAAACTAAAGAAGCTAGACATAAAAATTGCCCACATACGTATTTCTCCCCATTTTTGCTTGCAAGCCAAATTAGAACAACTTTGGTTTTTAATTATTGGAGCCAGACAGAACTAATTTTTGTTCTGTTAATGATTTCATTTTTCCCTTAGGTTTTTGCTTTCTTTTTTTCTTCCCCACAAGCCTATGTATCCTGTTTTAACAGGCTTAGGCTTATCTCACAAGTAAGTGCCACTGAACTCCTGTTCTGTCACTGGGAAGTGTGTAGGGAAGACAGTCCTGTTCATGGGGGGTGAAAACCAGCTTCTTTAGTTGAGTCCTCAAGTTAAAACCATCTTTGTGAATCTTTATGAATAGTAGATAGAGTAGCGAAATAACACTTCTATGTCTGCTCATTTGTGAGAAGTTGCTCTGCCATTTGTCAGAATAGGCAGTGTCTGCACAAAGAACTTTTGCTAGAGCAGCTGGCTGTGTTGGTCAGGAATTGCACCTTTTTCCCATGGTGAAGTAGCTGTGCCTATAGAAGCTACTTGAACAGATAAAACCGAAACATCAGCACAATAACATGGTCTTTTAGAGGGGGTAGCTAAGGAATTATTTGGAGCTGAGATGAGTAAAAATTTGGATAGTGTGATCTGTACTTGAGGTTGGAGTGCTTTTTGATATAACACTAGTTTACATCCTTTCCTTTAATACTGTTCTGGTTTTTGCCTCCTAGTCAGACACTTAATTGGCTGAAGCATGTACACCTTCGTATGAATGTATAGGTTTTACAACATGCTTGTATTTATTTCCATCATGGAGAAATCTTACTTGTCTGTTACATAAAATGTGCTGAGTAGAGAGTTTCTACAGGTGTTACATTCCTGAAGATGTCTATTGTTCTTAAGGTGTGTTGGTTATTTCTTTTTTTTCTTCTGTGCATGCAGATGCTTTGGGAAAACGGTATCAATGGCATTTTAGCTGATGAAATGGGGTTGGGTAAGACGATCCAATGTATTGCAACAATAGCACTGATGGTGGAGCGAGGAGTCCCTGGTCCATTCTTAGTATGTGGTCCTTTGTCTACTCTTCCAAATTGGATGTCTGAATTCAAGAGATTTACTCCAGAGGTAAAAGAAATGAAGACTTTTATTTTTCTTCCTTAGGTTTAAAAGAATAAATTATGTAATTCTTAGTCTAAGTCTTTGTCTTGAAACTTCATCTAGAACATCACTTTAATGGGAGTTTGTTTATAATGGTGGCACAGTGGTTTCTACACACTGTGCCATGACTTGCTATGTATTTACAGCCTTCTTGTAGCAGACCTAATTATCTCTACCATCTTCTGTTTAGGCTTAAATGAGCTTAGTTTACCTGACTTCAAAACTTTTTTTTTTTTTTTTCAGATTCCACTAATGCTCTATCACGGACCTCAGCGGGAACGTCGCAAACTGGTTCGTAAAATTCATGGGCGACAAGGATCACTGCAAATCCATCCTGTGGTCATTACTTCCTTTGAAATAGCAATACGAGACAGAAATGCCCTCCAGGTATCTAAGTTCTTCTGAAAGCCCTAGGATGGGTGGAATGCCTCATCACTAATAGCAATGCTTTTGAATATAGTAAAAATAAAAAACAAAAACAAAAAAAACCCCACCAAAAAACCCACAAACACCACATGCTGCCTGTGCAACAAATGTCATACTGTAGCATTTATAGTGGCATTCACTTCTGTTTCCTTGGTAGCAGTGGCACTAGAATTTTATGCCTAAGAAGTTCTTCAAAGAGAACACTATCCAAGTAGTGAAGTAAGCAGATAGTTATAGCATACCTGCTCTTTTCATTACCTCTCTGTAGGTAGTGGTGGGGGAGGCTTGAAGTAAAAGCTATACTTGATGTATAAATATTGTGGTTAACATCAGAATGGTTGTTTCAGGGAGATGAGTTTCTTGTAGAAGTTTTATTGTAATCACCTAAGCTTTCTAAATGCAGTCATGAAGCAGATGTATGGTATTGAACTCTTTGGACTCAGCTCTTCTAGTCTGGAAAAGTGAGAAACAACAGTAAATAGAATATTTGTGGATAGTATCAGACAGTCTTTACTAGTTCTGCTTATCTCATCTGGCATGTGTTTTGATGGAGTAAAGCGAAGGTTTACTGAAATACTCTTTTCTTTTTGTAGCATTGCTTCTGGAAATACCTGATAGTAGATGAAGGTCACAGGATTAAAAATATGAACTGCCGCCTTATCAGGGAATTGAAACGATTTAATGCAGACAATAAACTCCTGTTGACTGGTACTCCCCTGCAAAACAACTTGGCAGAGCTTTGGTCATTGCTTAACTTCCTGTTGCCAGATGTGTTTGATGATTTGAAAAGGTAGGTTGCAATCTGATGGTGAAAACTATTCCCCTTTGTTCTGTTTGGGCATTATTGTGACTCTTTAATAATTAAACTTGTATCAGCATGTGAAGAGATTTTATGGTATGGTTGTAATTTGGTATGATTGTTTGGTGGTAAAGACTTTGAAATGTGTCTTGCCTTCATGCTTAGCTGTTTCAGAAAGAAAGTAATTGTCAGCTCTATGGATAGTGGAAGCTCAACTCTGAACTCAGATGTGAGCATCTGGGGGGAGAGCTGTTTGTCTAAATGGTAAATGCCTGGTGCTGCTTGAGGTTCTTTAAGGTTCTGCAGAAAGCTGTGTGAGGCTGGCAGATTGGGACCTATGGAAGACACATCCTTTTCTGAAGCAGTAGGATGTCAGGTGGAAGAACCTTGCCAAAGCAGTCTTTAGACTAATTTTGGAAAAAGATGTAGACTAGATTCAATATGATAGATCATAGTGAATATTCTAACTAATACAAGTGTTTTTAGCAATTGCTGAGAATCTCAAGTATCTGAATTGACAGATATATTTCAGAAATACCTCCTGTTCACCCTCTATTTATGATGGATATTAGTGCTTTGTTTTTCTTAAATCACAGGATAAGAGAATAATAGTATACTTAAATAATGAAGAATAATAGCTATGAAATCAGCTATTACTTTTGTTTTTTTCTTTGTTTTTATAGCTTTGAATCCTGGTTTGATATTACCAGCATTACAGAAACTGCCGAAGATATTATTGCTAAAGAAAGGGAGCAAAATATCTTGCATATGCTGCATCAGGTTTTCACTTATTCTTTGTGTTGTTTTTTTCATGATTTATTTCTAACATTGGCCATTATTATGAAGTGTGTCAAAAATCTTGTTTGTGGAGCTGAATTCTGGCCTGAAGCTTTTATTGTGGCACTTCTGGACTTCCTTAGACTTGTGGGGGTTTTTTTCAATCTTTACAGCACTTAAAAATGCTGAAAGGAACAACATACCTCTTTGATAATGATTCATTTTTATTCTTGGAACTGAATTGAGTTTAGTGAAACTTAATTGCAGTTGCCTGATTCTGTTTGTTGGAAGATTTAATTGGTACACTTATTTTGTTGAAGGATAACTTTGTGGGAATTTCTGTAACTTTTATGTGTTGAACAGAATACTTTTTGACAAACTAGTTGTTTAATGTCCCTGTCTTCAAAACCAAACTAACACTCAAAACTTTTTTTAAGGGTGTGTGTGGAAGTAAATGCTTATAGAACTATAATTTTTCCATCATAAACTGATGGTGAGAGATACAAATTTTATCGTCTAGATATAATTCTCAATTACAACTTATTATTTATTTTGGATAAAGGTTTGGGGCTTTCCCAGAATAACTTTCTTTAAGAAACATAACAAGCAAAATGAGCTGTTCTGTAATAAAATGACTTTCAGTTAATGAAAATTATTTGAAAGGTCTGTAATGTAATTACTACTGCACCCTTACTAAGCACTTCAAAGTTTTTAAAATGTCAATGGATGCATTGTTTGAATGCATGTATTACCAGCATGTGTGTAAAAGTTTTGGAGTAGGCATCCGTATTAAAAAATGAAATATGGAACTCTGCAAATAACCTCCCTTACTTTAGATTGTCAAAAGAGCATTATATCAGTAGACCCGTTTATATGTTGGGTTTTTGTTTTTAAACTAGCCATGTTGAGAGCTTTGAGTAATTGTAACACATCTGCTCAACATTTCAGATTCTGACACCTTTCTTGCTGAGAAGACTGAAATCCGATGTTGCTCTTGAGGTTCCTCCTAAACGAGAAGTTGTGGTATACGCACCACTGGCAAAGAAGCAGGAAACTTTCTATACTGCCATTGTAAATCGCACCATTAGGAAACTGCTTGGAAATAATGAGGTATCTACTGATAATGATGGACTGTGCGAGCTGTTAATGGTTTGTAGGCAAAACCACGTTGGTATTGTTTCATTACCATTGTAATGCGTTTAGTCTGATTCTGTCTTATCTATTTCAATGGCAGTTACTGTGACTGGCCTTGGTGGGCAGAGAACTAATACAATCTGAGTGTAAATATGTTCTTCTTTGCCTTCTTTTTTCCCCAAGCTACAAGTAACAGTTTTCATAGAGTTGACAGTTTCTGCTGTGAAATCAGTAATGTACTAATGCAGCTTTTAAAAATGAAGCAGAAGATTTAAAAATCTACAATTATAGACCTTTAAAATTTGGACTGCATTTTCTACTTGGCAAAACTTACAGCTGCTGAGTCTAAGTATTCCATGATGCTTATCACTGAGACTTATTTTCAGTAGTGAAAATTCTTGGGTCAGCATAGACCTTTGAATCTGAAACTGTCGTCTGATGGCAACATTATCATTTCCCACAGGAAGAAGTAGTTGAGTTGAGTCCTACAGGCCGACCAAAACGCCGTAGTCGAAAACTGGTTGATTATTGTGAAGAACATAATGATTCACCTGATGACTTGGAAAAATTGATCAGCAAAATGCAAGAGGAAGTAGAAAAAGAAAGGTGCCTGCCCTAAAGGATTCTTTTTTATTATACTATCTCCCTCTTCGCTTCCAGAGCTTTGCTTATTCAAATCAAGAAGATTGGCATTTTGTAATTCACTATCCTTGTTGCTTTATGATTTGTTTCTTTGCTTTTACCTAATATTCACTAGGCCATGATAGCAATGATGAGGTTGTACCATCACTCGCTCATTAGAGTTATAGTTAACTACAAGACATTTATTCCTACTTGCTGCAGACCTCCTAGACCTGTGGCCTTTGCAGGATCTAGCAATAAAATTGCTTCTTGAGTCCCTGTTTTTATTAGTCACAGTCTCAAGTAGGTCCTGTGACAATAGTGCTATTATAAATCCATAAAGAGTTAAACTGTCCTAGTGTGCAATGTAATTCCTTTGGGCTGTTGAAACATTTTGGTAGCAAAGAACTGTGGTTTCACCAAAACCTCAACATCTAAGATGGTATTGGGTGCCAGCCAGGGAAGAACTGCCTCATCTTAGTTGTTTGGCAGTTGAAATTTCATTGTGATAGCTTGGGTCCTGGCTACAGCTAGCAATGAGGACAAAGAGCTGAAGAGCTCATTTGCTAAGTTTTGCAGGCTTTGCAAGGTTCAGGTAAACCTTTTGTCTCCAGTGTCCAATTATGTTCACAAGTATATCTTTCATTGTCTCAAAGACAGGACAAGGGATAGTGCTGGTGTGCTTACTACAGTTAATTCCTAGGTTTTTGCAGAATTGCTTAGAAATACTTGAAACAAAGTTTGGGCTCAAGACTGGAGAAAAGGGAGTAGTGGTTTCCTTGCTAACTTTTGTAAAATATGTGGGCTTAAGCTGAGGCTGGGAACCCAAATGACCAGCACAGTTATTGCTGTTTTGGTGACAGGTATTGGTCACCTTCTGGTGATGAAGATCTGAGTTGAGTTTCAGGACTGAGGGAGCTGAGGAATCATGTTCATACCTGGGTTTTGCAAATTCTTTTGGTGGCTCTAAATTGGTTGGAAGTCCCTTGGGCATAAGGAAAACCAGATTAATCTTCAGGATTGAAATGTGTTTATTCTGCTAGATTTTTATTGTAGTCCAGTGTACTTCGCAAGAACAGACGCTTATATGTTTGTATTTTATGGTATGCATGGATCCCTTATGTTGGATATGGTGCTTGGATGTGGAAGAGCTAAACAGCTGTATTTGTTGTGAATCCTGCAATGTGTACATGTGGCCAAAATGGGGTAGGCAGAGAGCTGATTTTGGAATAACTTATGTATTGTTTTGCAGATCTGACCATTTGTTCTAGAGAGGGCTTGCTTCTGTTCCTTTTTTTGTTGGGTGACTTGCACGAGTTGGTTTTTCTGCTTCTGATTACTACTGACTGCCCTTTTGTATTTTAAACCAATAATGGCAAACCCTTGTGCTTTTGGTGCCATGTGTGGCACTAAAAGAAGTTTCGTCTAGTAATAGCTTTAATTAGGAGGGATTTTTAGGACATTTGACACAGCATGTGAATTCATTGCTTGATTTTGTTTTTATTGTTGTTTTTTTCTGTTCAGTATTTGTAGCATGATAAGGTGACACTTTCTGTACTAATAAGATGATGTATCTTTTTAAGGCCAGTGGTAGACGTGAGCATTCCCATGGATTCAGAGGTGAACCTTAAACTGCAGAATATTATGATGTTACTGAGGAAATGTTGTAATCACCCCTATCTTATAGAATACCCACTGGACCCTGCTACACAACAATTCAAGGTACATATTTTAAAAGGATTACAAAAAAAACTATTCTAGGCATTAAAAAGCAATAGACAGTGAGCTGATGGCAGTAAAGAATGACCTGTTCAATGTATTTGGCTTATGTCTCTCTGCAGTAGCAGTTGCAGAGACCAGTTCCAGCTTCTGTGCCGATTTAGCCTTTGCACAGTGATGCTGTAGTGTTCTTCATTATGGCAGTGCTCAAAGCTATTGAATTCTAACAGTAACTGTTAGAATTAATAGAATAACTAACAGTTATTAGAATTAACTAATAGTTATTAATTAGAATAACTAACAGTTCCATTGACTCAAGGTGTTTTAGGATCTGCCTCAAGCTCTCCTTACAAAGGTTAATTTCCAAAACAAAAAATGCTGACCTTGGTGAACTGGCCATGAGCTAAATTGTACACATTGCAGGAGGTGTGGTAGTAACATTTAAGTGTGAGGTGTTGAAAGGCTGAACCAAGTACAACAGTGTCGTTTGCTCAGAGAATACAACATCCTTTCTGCTTCTCAAAAGGGAAGAAATCCAAATCACAAAGGCCAGCTAGTAGTTTATCTACACAAAGCAGTTGGCAGTTTAGGAAAGTATGAAGTAATTTGAATTGAAAGAATCTTGAACAACTGGAAGCTGCTTGCGCATTCTAAATGTAGATTTGTGGGCATGTGTAGTCATGTTTCCTGTTCAGTGAGCAATAACAGATTCAGCTGCACTCAGCAAGCTGTTGAAGTTTATCAATGTAAAGTCAGTGCATAAAAAGCAGATAGCCCAGTCTGGGTGATGAGGGGAAATCAGTTAATGTGTAGAAAATGCAGACTGTTTAACAGTTGACACCACTTGCAGGAGCTAGTACCTGCTCAGGAAAATGGATTAGGAATTACCAAGGTGGCTGCTGTATGGCTCAGACCTGAGAAGTTTCTATATCCCTGCTCTTAGCCTATAGCAAGAATTAGATCAAACAAATTCTCTTAAGCAAGAGGGGTCTAAGGTAGCAGTCTAAAAACATCTGTTAGCTTGTCATTTGGCTCATGTGTAGTAACTTGTTCAGTAGTGCTTCCTTATATCCAGTAGATGGAAGCCTTGTGCATTGAATACAAGCTGGGAAAAGAGCCACAGTGCTTTTCCATATGGAAGAATTCAAATCGTTAGGGTTTCTCTCTCCTTCCAGAAATGGGATGCAAATTAATCTTTTTTTTATTATTATTATTATTATTAGAGCATATGAAATAGTGGGGTTTGATTTAGTTTCATCATGATTTAACTGATTCTAAGTCAGGGAAACCTTTGGTATCCTTCCCTCCTAATACATAATCCCCTTTCCCCTGTTCCAAGGTTGATGAAGATCTAGTAAAGAATTCGGGCAAGTTTCTACTCTTGGACCGAATGCTTCCAGAACTGAAAAAGAGAGGACATAAGGTAAAGCTAATGATTTGGGGGTGGAGCATAGTTGTCTCCTTATGAGCAAAGAATGGTACTAAGGAATCTTCCTCGTTTTGTAGGTCTTGTTGTTCTCGCAAATGACTATGATGCTTGACATTTTGATGGATTACTGCTATCTGAGAGATTTCAAATTTAGTCGATTGGATGGCTCTATGTCCTACTCAGAGAGAGAAGAGAATGTAAGTAGATGCACATGCCCTTTGACCCCGTTAGGAAATTCTGCTTGTTCCTGTGACACTGGGATATGATTTTGCACAGCATTTAACCTTTAATAGGCAAAAGACATCTATCTTGAAAACTGACATCATTGCTGCTCCTTTAACATCTGCGCCTCAGAAATAGTGAAGCAATGGAATGTGTTACTAACCAGTATCTTGGGGTATGCCTAGAATGATGGGTGCTCATGTATGCTATTGCCCAGATGTGAACTGTGTCATATATCTAGATTGTGGCAGATACTAATCCTAGTTTTACCCCAGCAGGTATTGTTTCGTAGCATCCTGGATATGATACCAGTATCTATGGGAGCATGCTGCAAGTCTAATGCCAAATAAAGTAGATTTCCAGGAAATGGGATTTTGTACCTAGTGGGACACCTGTAACTTCAGCCTGAAATTGCACGTAGATTTGTTCCAGCGCAATCCTTTGTTCTTGCATACTTGTAGTGGTTTCAAATAATCACAGAACGCCTTACCACAGAGGTATATATTTATCATGAAGAGCAGCCATGCAGGGTGGTTCTGGAAAACCTCTGAGGGTTTGCAGGGATGTTAGAGAGCAATGCACACGTGGAGGAAGTACACAGGATGTATCTAGGGGTTGTGCTGCAACTGCCATCTGGTCTCCAAAGTATGCATTAGTGTTTATGAAGATACAGAGAAACAGTGGCAGATGACATCATCTAGCTCAAACAGTGCTTCATTTTGCCCCATTTTTCTTCTGTGCTGCAGTGTGGCTGAATAAAACCGAACCCCTAAACACCTAGGTTGCCACTGTTAGAGTTGATCTTAAAAAGGAAAGGCTAACTAGCAACATGTCAGCAAGCTATAGTGACTTTTTTGAGGCTGGTACAATTTTGTACTGTGGGCTTGTGGGGATTTTTAGGAGTTGATTGTGTGCCTACCACAGTGTGGTATAGGTGCACAACGAGAAAAATCTTGCATGTTACCAGTCGAAGTCCAGCAAGGCTCTTCCCAGCCCATGATTTGCTGCTGGCGCTGCAAATGCTGATGTCCAGGAGAGCCCAGAGGATATGGGGTTTTTAGAGAGCTTGGGTAGCTCTCGAAAGAGCTACTTTACAGCCAGAAGCACTGCCTGGCAGTGGGGTGATGGTTTCTTTTTTTCTGCAGTGATCAAAGTCTTGAAAATTCTCATACTCTTCCACCAGCATGTGGGTAGTCAGACTAAGTAGACTAGGTTTTGACTGGTATTGCAGACCTGGTAGGAGCTGTGCTGACACTTGGAAACATCTTGCAGTGAAAGGCTAGATGCTGAGTAGGAGGCCAGGAAGCTACTCTTAGTTTTGAAGAAAGAGAAGGAGGTATTCACAGTGGTTGCAAGTTATAGTCAAGTTGGCATCAGTATTGTAGGTTGCTGCTTGTGTTAAGAAGTAGATACGTTTTTCAGTTCTGCCAGCTTGGTCTGTGCTCACCTTGGGGAAGAAAATATCACTGGATGGTAGGTTATGTGGAGGTGAATGCCATTTGGACCATATGTCACTATAGTCAGCTCTACTCTGTGTGTTAGACGATTCATTGACTGAAATAATGAGATAAGAAAATACAATTGCTTCACTTCTTGGTCTTGTCCTGTCCCAGATACATGCAGTGTTTCTTAAAGTCTTAGTTTGGCCTCTGACAGCATGTACTGTATTTTATCGGTGTTCATCTTTTTAAACACAGTTATCTCAAAATAAAACAGCTATATTGTGTTTGATCCACCTGCTCTTTTTTAATAGATGAATTCTCTTCCAGATGCATCAATTTAATACTGACCCTGAAGTCTTCCTGTTCTTAGTGAGTACAAGAGCTGGAGGCTTGGGCATTAACTTAACTGCGGCAGACACAGTTATCATATATGATAGTGACTGGGTATGTTGACAGACTTTTAACCTAATGATATGTGTCATAAAATGCTTTCTCTATTGCTGCTTTTGATGATTATTTATTAACCCATTATGATATAGACCACTTCTGTAACTTTAATGAGGTCTTACGTGAAAATAATAGTAGAGTATGCAAACACGTTATATATGAAATATAAAGCCTCATTTGAAAAGTCCTAGCTTATTGACTACAACATTAGAATCTGTTTCCAAAACTAGCCTGTTTGTCCCTGAGTTACACCAAAAGCAGGAGGAATTGTTCTGTTACTGTTGAAGATGAGTTGCTGCCTTTGGATTTATTATTTAAGTTTCAATGTAGCCGGACCTTCTGCATGTTCCCTCTTTCCAACAGCTGACATGTTACTAGTACCAGCCCCATGAATTTCCTCTTGCGACGTGGCACCTGTGTTTTAGCTAGCTAGGATTCTGTTGTTCCTGTGAGCCTGGAGGCTAGGAAGAAGAGAGGTACGGAAGGAAATTACTGAGGACCTCCCCATCTTCACTTTATTTTAATAGACAGCTCTGTTGTTTTACATGGCTATTCAGCTTCAGGAGAGCTAAAGCAGCTTCAGAAATGTCTGAAAACTTTTAAAATTCCTTTTCTTATTCTCCAACAAAACACTACACAAACCTACAACTAACACCCTCAGATGAATTTGATACAAAACATGTCTATCTGTTGAAAATGGTAGCACATAGTGCAGAAGCAGTTGAGCTAGTTGGGTTACTCTGTGTGGCTACAACAGTAGAGCTTGGGATTGACGAGTTCAAGAGTAAAGAGATGCTGAGTTGTATTATACTGTGGCTGCCCTGCTTATTGCTTCAGCTCTGATTCTCAGAGCTCACTGCTGAAAATGCTGCTTGTGGTACGTCCCTTAAGAAAAGGTTAATGGTGCAGTTAACTTGTTTCTTTAACTGCTCAGAACCCCCAGTCGGACTTGCAGGCCCAAGACAGGTGTCACAGAATTGGCCAGACAAAGCCAGTGGTGGTTTATCGTCTTGTGACAGCAAATACTATCGACCAGAAGATTGTGGAGAGAGCTGCTGCCAAGAGGAAGCTGGAAAAGCTGATTATCCACAAAAGTTAGTATCTTTCTTTTATGACTTCCTGTAAGCATGTGTTGCTGCTTTAAATCTCAACAGAAGTCTTGCTGCTCTGTCTTGTGAGTGCGTAGTATTTTTGCCTAAAAGCAAAAAGCTTCATCCTTCCAACAACTGACTATATAGTATTACTTTTCAAAATGCATTCTTAGACACATTGCAGATTAACTTCTGCAGCAAATTAAAGGAAAGAACTCCTAGTGTTTCTGGAATCACTATGTTATGACTATTCCTTTACTAGTAGGTAAGGAAGAAAAGAGAGGTGATGGGACAGTGAGCCTGCCTGGAGGACATATAGGTAAAACCAGGCAATAAGAGAGTAGAGCTCTAGGCTTGTTGGCAGATTGTCAGCAAGATGATAGTTTGTTTGACCCAAATGTTTTCAGTCTTTTAGCATGGAAAATGCTGGGAGTAGATGACAAGTCTGACTTGATTATCTTTTAAAAATCCCATTAATTGAATCAGAATATAAATGGTAAAGCAGATAAAAAGTTATTACTGCTTGCAGTTTAATTTATAACAATTCTTCATGAGGAGCAATGTGCCTACCCAGTGACATCTAGAGCAGTGTTTCATGATGTGAAGCTTAGCAATAAATTTTTCCAGTTGCACTGGCAAACTTGCTTGAGTAGGGAGTATTCCTATTAAAATTGGTAAAATGAGTATAGGCTGTAGAAAGCTGGTTTCTGGGGGGTTCCTGCTAAACTTGGTTGAGAGTGCAAATCCTAAAGCTGTAAAATCACTGTGCAAAATTTCAGCACCCTGTTTGCATCTGCCTTTCTGAATTCAAGAACAGTATGTTATAACCACAGTAGAACAGTCCTGTTTGAACAATTAACTAATGCCTCTGATGATAATTAGCCTTATATTAAACTTTAAAGGAGTTTTAAGACCTTCTTATAGCATATTGGGGCAGGGGAAACCAACAACACTTCCATGGGGACAGAAGGGCAACACCTGTAACTGTCTAGTGCACAGTGCATTGCTTGTCAAGCCTAAGCTGTAGTTTGCCTTTGGTTTTGGATGATTTTGGCTAATCTGTTAGATGCTTCCTTTATCGTAGGTTTAGCTTTTTCTTTGTAATCTGTTTGCCACTGCTGCATTGGTGTGACTGCCAGGACTGCCACTTGACTCTCTGTAGACATGTTAATGACCAATTTAAGAAAGAAAAAATTTGTTTTTTAGTGATCTGATTGTGGTCCAACATGAAGTTAAAACCAAAGTGGCAAGATGAGCACACAAAACAGGATGGGCTCTAATAGTAGATGACTGCTATATACTAAATAGCAATGTGAACTGGGACTAGTTGGTGTACTGGAAGGAAGCTAAATGTCAAGGGTCATGCCTTCAGTTTTGAAAAAAGTTGAATATTTATCTTGCTAATGAGTGGTGAATCATATCTACATCTTGCAGCTTAGGTAGGGGTGTCCCCTCCAGGAACCTTTGAATCCACTGTGTAAATGTAAAGGTGATGTAATGGATCTTGTAATTTTGAATATTTCAAAGTGTTGGAACTTTTGGAGGAGTGAATGAGGAAGGGCTATCACAAAGCTGACTTAAGTCAGGCCTTTCAGTGGTGTCTAAGCATGTATGTACACTACAAATACTGTACCTTAAGGACTGGAATTAATGATTTATAAGGTTACATATTGTTACAATTATTATTTATAATATGCTGTATTTTTAATTATACAATGCACATTTTTATAATATAGATAATAACTATAATAGAAAATACTTATCTCATTTGGGGTTTTTTTTTGCAACTCTTTCTGTTGCAAAACAGAACACTTTTTTGGCCTCAGCACCGGGTTGCTCTTTCAGTCTTGTGCTTCTGTTTTGTTGAAGAAAGTTGCCTAGAAAACTGTATGAGAATCAGCATGATTTTAGTTAAATTAGTAGATGTCAGACTAAGAGGAAGTGGTGGACATAAACTTCTATTTAAAGTGTTAAGTGCTTGATAGGGTTTTCTGTATTGTTGTCTGTGTCACTATTAGTGCAACCCAAGACCTGCACAGCACTAATTCAGTGCTAGTTTGTGAAACTCGGAAAACTAAAAGGGAGAGACTGCATTACTATTAATGCATGACAGGACCTGGATCTTGTGTGTCACAGCAGGAGATGTTAATGGGGGAGAGAATCCTATAGCTCAAACCCCTTTGGAACTTGCATCTGATTTGCACTTCACAGAGAAACAGCCAGTCCTTGGAGGGAGGGAAAAGGTGTGGGGATGACTTCTGAAACCAAGATATAGGGAAGAACAGCAGTCAGTGTCATGAAAGGGATCGATGAAGACTAATAAAGCAGGTGGTTATGTAAATAAAAACTGAGGGAACTTGGCACAGAACAGTAAGCCTTGCCTGTCTCCTTGAAATGTGCAAGACTGAGCTTGGCTTCATCTACACTCTGCTTTAGTTAAGTAATAATCCTGTATAATTTTTTTGATATTTGAGCTCACATCCAGATTTGTGTGTAGATAGGCATTAGCATAGTCTCTTCAAGAAACCAGGCTGGGTTAGGTGTATTATTTTTGTCATGTCTGTCTAGTCCATTAAACTGAGGGATGTCCTCTCTGCAAACTACATCTTTCACATATTTCCTATCTTGTGGTTAATGCTGCTTACTTTGTTTCAACCAGCTTACAATACAAAGGGAAAAAACTTCAGCATCCACCATCTAACTTTATTTACAATATTTTTACTGTAAGTAGAACTAATAACTTTCCTGCTCTGTGTGTGCGTGTGCATGTTGAATTGGTGTTTCAATCAGTTCTTCTGCATACTACAGCTAGAAAGTGAAAGGCCTGCCTGCATGTAAACTCTTCATCTACCTCTGACTTTTTTCACCAGTTAGGCTATTAGGTGTGTTTACCTGAGGGCTAAAACAATGAAACGTAGCATTAGTTTTGACGTGCAAGAGTAATTTGTTCGATATTTGCATCGAGCATCAATTCAGCAATTTACAGAATTTGTTCCTGTCTGTGTACTTTCTTAAAATTTCTCCTTTCTACAGATCAGTTTAAAGGTGGCAGATCTGGTCTAGCACAGTCAAAGAGCTGCCTGGACCCTCAGGAATTAATAGAATTGCTGAAATCCAGAGACTATGAGAGGTATGCAGATTTCATATTTTTCTTGGACATGAGTTTGTAACTTGTGGAGTGCAAGCAGTTGTTAGTAGCTCTCTTGTCTTATGAAGTGTTATGTGGATCTTCATAGTGGAAAGAATGTCCTAGGGATTCTGCTATGTGGGAGAACTGACTCCCATGCAATATTCACTCTAACATGCTTTTATTTATATTGAGAGATGATTTCTTCCTTAACAGGGAGGTTAAAGGATCTAAAGAAAAAGTAATCAGTGATAAAGATCTAGAGTTACTCTTGGATAGAAGTGATCTTATTGGTAAGTCGGTGTTTAAATTTTTTTTTCATTTAACAGTAAATTCATATTTTGTAAGAGTCTTTGTATGTAGAAAGATGCCATAGCTTCACTTCTCTACAGCTGTGTTGTACATCTGAAGAAGGACCCTTTGGCCCCTTTGCTGACATTTCCAATAGGATTTGCCGAAGAAGAAATAACAGAACTTAAACAAAAGTATTCCAGAAAACCATGTTCATGCATAGTGTGCCCTGAGCATACTGTGAATGAAAAGCATAGATAAGGAGGTGTTCTGCAAAGGAGCTTTCCCTGCAGGTTGCTGTCGATTGATCAAAATAAAAATTATTCTGAGAAAAGTTTTATTTCAGCAAACTTGTTTAAAAACCTATTTTGATACTATCATAATTCAAATGTAATCTAACATTTTTTGGGGGAAAATTGAGCTTTTCAGAGTTACCATGGCTTGTCAGTGGATCAAATATTTAAAAATAAAAACCATAAAATTTTTGAAGTTGTCTGCAAATTCTCATGCTTGATCAGGCTAAGATATTATAAAAAACTTCTGAGAAAGGAAAAAAAAAAATCTTGTTCATTCATCTAAACAGTAGATTTAGTATGCTTTATTTCCTTCAGCATCTTTAGGAGAGATAAGCCTAAAAGCATAGATACAGAAAAACCAGTCATTACAGAATTTAAAAGCGAAAATGATAGCCTTAAATAGGTGTGATATGTATATAGTTTGAATAAAATAACTTTTCCTTAGGCAAACTATTGCTGTACTTGAAGTTTTTTTGCTAGATTATCTAAAGAAATTATTTTATAAAATTGCTTATTTCAGTTAACTGACTGCTAATATACAAAATTATTCTTGATGCACTGATAATATGGTCTATATCTTTACAAGTTCAAGCTGTGAAACAATCTGATTTCTCCTTTCAAGTTGGAGAAGGTGCCATTTATTATGTGTTATTAGCGTGCATCATATTTATAATGATTGCTTTTTTCCTTTGCTATGCTAAGCAAAATTAAGAGTATTAAAATTGTCAAAAAACATTTATACAAAGATATTAGTCTAGCATCATGTACTGAATATTTACCACAAGTAGCTGCAGTCAATGCCTTAAAAACTGAAATGCCACCTCCCGCCCCTGTAAGCCATAATTATTATATTTGATATAAAGACAATACTTTTTCATTAGCTTTATATTCCCTGGAACGGCAACATAGTGATTGCAAAGTGCTAGGAAAACAAAATGTAGGTCTCTGAACTTCAGAAAAGAATATTGCTTAGCAGAGCCATAACTTTCTGTGTTTCTCCTAGTAACTTCACTGAATAAGTTTACTGCTTTGTGTTTTCTTCTCAGGAAAACAGGACTAGTTCAGGCAGATCTTAAAACTGCTTATTTCCATTCAGATTTAGCCAGAGGTGTTGGAATGTTTTTTTTCTTATTTTAAAGTACACAACTGAAAAATACTTTCAAGGACAAACTTTTAGTAGCAGAGTGTTGATTAAGGAGCAAAATTATTTTCATCAACTTGTTTTCCAAATCCAAACAAAAATACATACAACTTTTATATACTTCACCTATTATTGTTGATCTTTGTTTTGTTTTAATCCTAGATCAAATGAAGACCTCTGAAAAAATGAAAAAGGAAAAAATTGGTGTCTTCAAGGTCCTAGAAAAATCATCAGATTCCAATGCAGAATGTGTGTTTTAATGTGCATTTGCATGTCTCTTACAGAACAAACACATGACTGACATGAGATTTTCCAGAGGTGTCACTTAGACATACCAATCCTTTATGCTGACTTTCTTTTAAGGCCTTGTTCAAATCCTTTGTGTTCTTTCAGTGAATTTTAACATGTTCTACAGTATAATGCAGGTGATAGTTTCATGTTGCAGCTTTGGTAGGCTCTCTTAAAGAATTAAGAAACTAAGCATGTTTCACATTTGCAGCTAGCTCTTGTGATCAGTGGTAAAAACTGGCAAATTTGTGGAAAAAAAAAATCTTCCTGTGGAAGTCCTAAAACACTTTTTTTTTTTTTAAGATATGGTGTCAATTATGGTTTTATTTGGAAGGGAGAGAACGTGTACCTTTGTTGCAGCCAATTGTGTAGCTTCTGTTTTTAACTTCTGCAAATTATTTTGATTAAATAAATGACTGGTTTGTCCTAAGGGTGTAGGGTTTTTAGCATAGCTTCTTAAATAAGTGAAGGTTATGTTCCCATTAATTTACTCTTTCTCTACTCATTTAGCACATTAGCCAATCTCACACATTAAAAAACAAAAACCCCCAAAACAGGCAACTTGAATCTAAATTTTTCTGGGGCAGACATTACTTTTGTATTGACTGGCTTGTCAACTTGCACAGCTAAGGTGCCCATTTGAAGCATGCAGAGGGAGCTAAGGGTGCTGGAAGGGGAAAGTGCAAAATGTCTGTTGGGGGTGTGTGGAGGACCAAGGAGTGCTTTGTGAGAAAGGAGGGTTTGTGACTGCAGTGGGGCAGGAAAGACAGGTGAAGGATATTACTTGCATATGTAGCCTCTTAAGAGCCAGCTGTAAAAAATGGTTTTCAGCTTGGGCATCAGATGGTTTTTAAATTTTCAATTCTGGTTTGTGAAAATGTCATTTAGGTGTAATAAGAAGCTGCAGTTATGGAATTGCAGCTGGAGCTGTCACAGTTGCAGTTGTGCTGCTTATGCCAGGGCATAGGTAATATGGAATAAAATAAAATCCTAGGTAATCTATCTTTGGAAACTAGTTTCCAGTCACTTCATGATCATTCTTGCTTTCCACAGAGAGTAATCTGTTAGCCTGATTTAGAGAAAGTTATTTTGTATTAATGAGAGATGTTTATCCTTACCTCTGTAAGGGAACAAATAAATCTGTTAAGTTCGTGAGCAGGTTGGCTTTGACCTTTGCCTGTTGAAAGCCATGTCTTCTTTCTAATTGCTACAGATAAAAGTTTTTTAAGTTTTTCTCTTCAGTTACTTATTAGCCTGAATAATGCAAAGTCCAAGGTATGCTGTCTCCACCTGTTGCTTAAATTTGCTGAGCTATGATGCTGGTCTCCTTTATGCTTTGTTTTATGCTAGTGAAAACACATTACAAGATTTAAGAGTAAATTATGTATCTACAATAGTATCTAAATGGAATAATTGTAAAAGTTTTAATAACTGATATAACTGATTCCACACAGGCTTACCTAATTTTTGAAGACTGATTTACCCTGCTCAACCTGCACAGCTACCTGAATGTCAGTGCAGGGCAATATGGTGGAAATGAAAAATGAACAAGGGTTTCTATCCCATAGCCAGCACAGCTAGGATTTAATAATAATTGCCACCTTCATAAAAATGCATAAGCTAGCATTAATGCTGACGGTAGCATTAGTGAAGTGTAGCCACTGTTTAGCAATGTGTGGAGCTTGCTGTTACTTGGAGAGAGACTGCAGAGCTGTGGCTGCTTTTGTAGCCCACCTTCAAAAAGCTAAAGCAATGCACATTTTTGCTTGCTGCCATAAAGGAGCACATCTCTCCATCCCTTTTATTTTTTTAAATCTTTTGGCTCACCAAGTATTGTGAACGTCATTGATCAAAGCAAGCACAGTACCTTCTTGGCATATTTGCATTTCTCATACCTGTAGTCAAGAGTAATGTTCACACCTGCTATCCACTTAAGCTATGAAGGAGTGGTCCAGCATCTGTGCACTTTGCAGGAAGGGGTGCTGGTGTTTCAGAAAGCCACCTTCCTTTGCACAGGTAGTGGGAGATCCACAAATGAATGCAGTAATGACAATGTGAGGATGCTGGGGGTAGGGGAGGTGGCTGGTGCTGATGGCTTTAAATTGTTATGGGTGAAATAATGTCCCCTTGATTGTCCATTAGAGGGGAAAAAAATATTTCAGCTGATACAAGACAAATGCACCCAGATATTCTCAGCTGTTGTTCCTCCTGTTGGGGGTGCCTGCACATGTTTGTGGTGTTCAGACCAAATGCATGGACTGAAAGATGGGGTCTCAGCATGCCTGTGTGTTGCTACTGTGTGTCTATTTGCAGGTTTTGTTTTTTGTTTTTTTTTTAATTTGGTGAACAGCTTACTCCTGGCTGGAGAGGACTGGGGAGAAGCTGCTGATGGTTTTTCCAGATGATGACAAGAAAACCTCTGGTAAACTTGTCTCACATGTTAGAATCTTTAATGGCATTCAACCAGCACTTGAATGCACTCTGCACATACCATCATTTGGGTATTTTTACTTACCTGCCTAACAAGGATGATGTTTGAGCTGCCAAGACTCCACCTTGACAACAGTCTGAGCTCACAGGGTTGCCATTAGCAAATGAAACTTACTTAAATGTGCAAACTGGAGCAACTGGCTGTGCTGCTCACGGCTGTTCTGCTCGTGGGAGAGTGGTGGTGATGGTGTGGGCTGTGAGGAGGTGACAATGAGGTCTGTCTCGATGATGCTGTTAGGGTTTTTTTGTTTGGTTTTCTTGGGGTTTTTTTTAACCCTTTCTATGTGCTTTATCTCCTGGGGCCCAGCTCTGTCAAGTCACTGCCAGCAGCAGGGTCTTTTTAACTGTGCAGTTTTAACTAAGTGATTCATGTTCTCAGCTCAAAAGGGAGATGTGCTAGTCTGTCCCATGCAAGTCTTCTCCAGCCAGCCGTGGCCCATGGCTCATGCTGTGCTCACAGCTTTTCCTGCTGCAGCTGAGCCTGGTGCCCTGTGCCCGCAGCCAACAGGGAGCAGCACTGTCTGCTGCACAAGGAGAAGGGGCACATGTGGCCATGGCAGGGAGAGGCCACAACCAGAAACCCAAGTAACTGGTGTTAAAAATGACAGATTGTGCTTTGTGCTGCACACATACATGAGACAGTCCATTTTTGGCAGGATGCTAGCTCCTTACAAGTTGCCTGATGCAATTTATGTAATTTCTTAGGTTATTGCTAACTTCTGGAGCAGGTGGCTCAGAGTGGTTGCAGGTGTGACCCCATTTAACCTATTTTGTTATTGTTGACAAATTCCTGATGCCAACTGCTAAACTCAGCAGGA